>NC_028451.1:1861005-1910968 GCF_000263155.2 Setaria italica | reverse complement strand
GGTCCTAAACATAGCCGAATTACAAAACTAATTGCACAGATGGAGTCTAATTCGCGAGACGAATCTATTAAGCCTAATTAGTCCATGATTTGACAATGTGGTGCTACAGTAACCATTTGCTAATGATGGATTAATTAGGCTTAATAGATTTGTCTCGTGAATTAGCCGAGGGGTTCTGCAATTAGTTTTATAATTAGCTCATGTTTAGTCCTCCTAATTAGCATCCAAATATCCGCTGTGACACTGCTAAAGTTTAGTATCTAGTATCAAACACCCCCCTAGTGGGAGCCTGGAGGGTGATGCTTGAATGCTTTAATCCATCTTGGGAAAGAGTTCTTTTTGGTGGTCATGATCTGCTTCTCCTAGGCATGTCCTTTTTTGGTTTTTGCCTAGCTAGCTGATGATTTGAAGGGGTGCTGCATTGGCATCTGCTGGGCACTTCAACTAAGAAACGCAAGCGGTGTTTGTGACCTCAAGCCTTGGATGAAGCTATGGCGATACTAGTTCTGGGTACCGGCGAGTATATCCTGGCATTTTGGGGCCAAATTGAAGCTAGCAGAAAGCAACGGTCGCCTTCTCCCAACTTCCCAAGTTTGGTTTAATTCGGATTAAAAATTTAAAACCCTGGTTGGAGTTGGAGCACTTTCATGGATCCTCAACTCAGGTGAAGGAGAAGGACTAGTGAAATAAGTTGCATCGACTGATTGAGGTTGGCCTGTGGAGTTTGCAGCTGCATCTCTAAGGTCACCCACCGTCCCGATTACCGGAATCGGATTCGGATGGCCAGCTGGTACTGTCCGTGTGCAGGAATGCGAGTAGGAGCAGGACTGGGTGACGCGGCTGTTCGATTCCGCCACGGGATCGACCACGGCAGCCGTGTGACGCTGACAAGCAGGTGGTCGTCGTCGTATCGGCCTCGGACTCGAGTCCTTGCCGCCGCGACGCGTCCGGGGAGCGCAGGTGACCACCGGCAATAAAAAGGACCGTGAAGTGAAGCAATCCAAGCACAAACTCACATCGCCACGCCGGCTGAGAACTCTAGCACGTGACGTGCCCGTGATGGCGTCGGGCTCCGCGGAAGACGACCGGTGGCGGCGCGGCGGTCGCCGGTGCCACGCCGAGCTGGACGACGACGAGCTGGAGGAAGGCGAGTTCGACCCCGCCGGATGCCAATCGGAGACGGACACAGAGGAGTACTACAACCGCCACTCCCCGAGCGAGTCCGACGAGACCGTCAGCGACTGCGACCGCGAAACCAGCTTCGGCGTCGTCCCGGGGGACGACGGCGGCGCCAGCACGTCCTCATCCGTCGCGCAGGGATGGGGCGGCACCGGCAAGCGAGGCTGCTCGGGACCGGCGGCCAGGGCGGCTGTGGCTGTCTCTCCGAGCGCCGAGCCTGTCCAATCCACGGCTAACGTGCCTGCGGAGCCCACGGTTGTCTTGCAGCCTATGCCGCTGGCCAACGTGTCATCCATGTCCACGGCGTCTGCAAGAGCCAATCTTTCCGGTCAGAGCAGCAGCGCGCCGCCGGCGCACGACGACGCCATGGAGATAGCTGTGGCAGGAGCAGCCACAGCCGCCAATCCGCCAACCGAAGCCGTCATCCACCACCAGCCCATCGCGCCGCAGCCGCCGCCTGCACGGGAGCAACATGTTCACCAGCAGCCGCCCGTCGCGCCGCCGGCTGCGGGAGCTGCAGGACGGCAGGACCCGAACGGGTACACGTGCAAGAAGTGCGGCATGTGGTTCCGGAACCACCAGGGGCTCGGCGGCCACATGGTCGGGCACAAGAACCGGGAGCTCGCCGCGGCGGCGGCACCCCTCCCGGCAGACGGCGACGCCGCCCCGGCGGGCCGCCGCAACCCCAGGCCGGAGAAGGTGCACGTGTGCAACGAGTGCGGCGCCGAGTTCCGCACGGGGGTGCAGCTCGGCGGCCACAAGAGGAAGCACTGGACCGGCCCGCCGATCGTGCCCAAGAAGAAGCCGCGCGTCCTCGTTGTCCGGCCACTTCCGCCGCCCGCGGAAGCCGTCGCCGACCTCACGCTGGCGCTGTCGTCGGTCGAAGCCGACGAGGCGCCGCCTGCACCGCCGGCCGTGGAGGCGGCGCGGCCAGCGGTGGAGAGAACCCCTGCATCCAGGCCGCCTGCGGCGCCGGGCAGAGTACTTCTCTTTGGCGTCGACATCGGGGCGGGGATGTAGACGCCGGAGGCGCCGCAACAAGGCTCGCCGGCGACAGAGAGCTCGGCGTCCACCAGCGGGCAGCAGTAGCTATAACGATAAATTTCTGGTCGAAGAAATTCAGAAAAAAAAATCATATGTTCAAGGAGAGCAGCGTATGCAGTTATTACTCTTTTGCTGATCCATTGCGATCTGCCATTGTGATCTGTTTGGTTATTGTTCAATTGATGCTGATCTTGTTGCAAGTAAATTGTATTTCCATTTAATCTGTTGGTTTCTTATCTGTTGAACAGTTTAAGTGTGAATGATTCAAGCCATCAGGTTCAATTGTTGCTGTCATGCTGAATTCGTCCTGATCATATTGGGCACAAACTGTATTTTTGTTCTGTAGATCAGGCATATTTTGGTTACTGTTTTGTTAAATGCTAGAGTCAAAACTAAAACTATGTGGACTATCATTTCCACTTTCTTAAAAAAAATGGCATTTCAGTGTTTGTGATTTCGATGTTTTTCTCGTCTTGAAAAGGCTTGTCAATTAGCAATATCAGACCTTTTTTTAAAAAAAACAATTGGTGATACACGAAACATAACTTAATTTCACCACAAAATGTTTATCATTTGCAAATAGATTCTAAGAGATATGGAACTCTGATATTTTTCCTTTTTTAATAAAATCTTTATGGAAGTTGTTGAGCAGTCCTCCTATAACAGGATCTTTTTTTTGCGAAATAAATAAATTTGAAATTTAACCTTGCCTTACGAAAGTTGGAAAAAATGAAATCGAGCTCAAATGGCAGCAGAAACGTTTCACGTTTCCTAAACGTGCAGGTCCAGGCCCAGGCCCAGCAGTCAGTCACATTTGAGTGTACAACCTGCTCATGCCGATCCAATTGCTCGGCAACATCAGTGAGAAATTTTGTAGCTATCGTATTCATATACATTTCCAAGAGAATTTTGTAGCAGTAGCTGTCATTTTCAAATACAAATTTTGGTGAGCCAGGCCGCGTGACACGGGCCAAAAGATGTGTGGGCCTTGGTCGAGCCCAACCGGCTGTCTCGCTCACGCCGTCACGCGTCGCCTCTCCGCAACCCAAACCCCACCCACTCCCCTCACGCATCCGCCGACCACGAGCGCACCATGGCGCCGCTGCCGCTGCCGCCGACGCCGACGGAGCTGATCGACGACGTCACCGCCGAGATCCTCCTCCGCCTCCCGCCGGAAGAGCCCGAGCACCTCTTCCGCGCCGCCCTCGTCTGCAAGCCGTGGCTCCGCGTCCTCAGCGACCCCGCCTTCCGCCGCCGGTACCGCGTCTTCCACGGAGCCCCTCCCCTCCTCGGCCTCCTCCACAGGCTCCAGGTCCTGCAAGGTCCCCCACCCGTCCGCTTCGCCTCCACCACATCGATGCCCGACTTCCCCCACCCGGGCTCCGACGGCGGCCAAACGCTCCCCCTCGACTGCCGCCACGGCCGCGTCCTCGTCCAGATGTGGGGGGAAGGGGAAGAGAGTCTGGTTTACCTCGTCTGGGACCCCGTCACGGGCGACCGGCACTTGGCGCCTAAACCGGACATCGATTGGCTCATCCACACCGCCGCCGTGTTCTGCACCGCCGTCGGCTGCGATCATCTCGACTGCCACGGCGGCCCCTTCCGCGTGCTCTTTATGGCCACCGACGACCATGACCTACTGGTTAAGGTGAGCTTGTACTCCTCGGAAACGGGTGTGTGGAGCGCGCCAGCATCTCTTGGCGATAGTTGTGAATGCTATGTGCAGCATATGGAAGATGCCATTCAAGAAGACCGCTACCACTTACCTTATGTCCAGCCTAGGCGAGCTGCCGTTATCGGAGATGAAATCTACTTCACGCTTCGGCGGGGTCATGCAATCATCAAGTACGACGGGTGCAACAACTGCTTATCCATGATTAACCCACCGCCGCACGATGCATACGGAATCGCCCTCATGGTGATGGATGACAGTTCATTGGGGTTTGTCTGCATTGAGGGTTCCAGCCTTTATTTGTGGTCGAGGAAGGTCAGTTCAGAAGGAGCTGCAGAATGGGTGCAATGCAGGGTCATCGAGCTGAAGACAATTATACCCGTTGTTGATCCTGGTGAGGTACCATTTGTGGTTGGTGCTGCAGAGGGTGTGGGTGCCATCTTCATAAGCACAGATGCTGGCTTATTCACCATAGAGATCAAGTCAGGGCGGGTGAGAAAGGTTGACGAACCTGGAGACTACTTTAGTGTCCTACCCTACATGAGCTTCTACACTCCAGGTATTGTGCTGGCCCTTGCTTGTCTATTGTCCTGCATTTTCTTTACAGCTTCTGTATGTTTTCTTAATTAGATTGTTCTGGTTCGTGAACAATTAGTTGTAATGTAAGTAGCATAGTATGTGTTCTTTACAGACAATTTTATGTGAGCTAGAGAAAACTTAATATGACATTAGAAAACAGAACAAAATTTTTGTTATGAGATTTGACTCGTGGAAGACCATGACCATGCATGGGTCGAATTGCTAAATAAGCGTTCAAACATGTTGGTTTTGTATTATCCTGTTGCCTTGCTTCAGACTTTCTTAGAAAAATAAATTCTATAAATTTCTGGCATAGCTGAAGCTCACATCTTCAACCCAGTCCTGTAACCTTTTGAGTTAGTACTAGCATATAGTTCAAAATGTAATGCTGACATGGAGTTTGTTATGAGTTTTGTGCATGGTATATTTTCTGATTGTTGCACATTGTTACCACTAGTAAGGACTATAACTGATCTCAGTCTGCTACTGTTGGTTTCTTTCTGAGCTGCTACTATTATGTTGTTTATTCTTTGCTGAACAGTTTACATTCAAATTGTCCTTATGATCAATCGTTCTTGTCTTGTAAAATTCATTGATCATTCTGATCAGTGTTGAAAAGTTGTACTTCAGATAAATATGTGGAGCATATCTCGGTTACTGTTTGCCTAATGCTAGACGCAGCTACTTGGAACAAAAACTATGTGTGGTCTATGTTGTTTACCTTTCAAGAAATTTTAATGACTTTGATATCGATCTCATCTTCTAATGGGTTGTCAAGTAGCGGTATCCAACTTTTTTGGACAAACAATTGAAGATAGCTTAGTTTATCCACAAAACGTTTATCATTTGTAAATAGACTGAAGAAAATAATTTAACAGGTGTGCACTGTGGAGCTCAGATAGTTTTCACTTTCATTAAAAAAAACTTGGAAAATAATGTCATTATGCTGTCATAAAATAAAATTGCATCTTATTTCTGCGGCCATCTGTGAATTCTGGACTCTGATCTGGTCATTCTTCTGCCTGCAAACCTTGTGCTATCATGTGGCATGTGGACCTGTCCATGGGAAGCAGGGCCAATTGAATCATTAGTTCATTAATATCCCTGGAATAAAATGTTTCCTTATCACTAGTGCCGTTGATTGGACGAATAGTTGATGAAGAGACAAAGTCTCTGCTAGGTTAAATAGAGATTGCTAAATATTTAGGTAACCTTGTTGATTTAGTATTATATGTTAACCTTGCTTCAGATTTTCCTTAAAATGTATCATGCTACTTTCTGGCATAGCTGAAGCGCACATGTTAAATGCAGTCCTGTAACCTTTGGAACTTGTTCTAAGTACAGTAGCACATCAAACTGTAAATTCTGAGTTGGACAGTTGGTTACGAGTTTTGTGCTTGGTATCTTTACAGATCGTGGCAGATTGTTGTCGCTAGCGAAGGCTTCTTATCAGCAATGATGCATTGCAATCTTGTGTCTGCTGATGTTGGCTTCTTCGGAGTTACTGCTATCAGGTTGTTTTGTTTTCAGTCGAGGGGTTTCAGACTGAAGGGTGCAAGTCATTGTGATCTGTTGTGGTTCTTTTTCAACTGATGCTTATCTTGTTACCAGAAAATTGTGTTTCCGTTTAATATGTTGGTGTTTTTATCTGTTGAGCAGTTTAACTGCGAGTGGTTCAAGTCATCAGGTTCAATTGTTGTTGTCATGTTGAATTCGCCCTGATCATATTGGCTACAAACTGTATTTTTGTTCTGTAGATTCAGGCATGTTTTGCCTTGGTTACTGTTTGGTTAAATGCTCGAGTCGAAACTAAAATTATGTGGACTATCTTTTCCACTTTCTGAAGGAAAAAAATGCCATTCAGTATTTGTTTTTTTTTTGTATTCGAGAATTTTGTCAACTAGTCTCCGGACACATGATTGGAAAGGTATGCTGTCATAAGAAGCAGCTCTTGTTTCTCCTATGGCAATTTAGGGAGGTGACTGCTAGGCTATACTGTAGGTAGATGTTACCTAGAAGTCATGTTTTCCCCTTTTTTTCTATGACAAAGTTGAATTGCTTTGCGTTTCTCCCTTTTCTTTTGTTTTCAAGAAAATAGAAATTAAGTGTACTGTCTAATGTCTTTTGGGCTATACTGATTATTGAGCAGCAAGATGACCATGATGGGCTCTGATGATATTCGAAAAGAGTTCAGTAGGGAGTCAGTTATGTTTGCTCTGTTTCCAGGCAGCAAGATGACCAACTTCCATAATGCTTGCTAATTAATGATTCGCTGCATGCAGAGTTGATGCCTTGATGGCTTGTATTCTGGGCGTCAGCTGCCAGAATTGCTTGTTCTGAACTTCTTCAGTGCTCTCTGAAATTTCAAACTCGTGTGAGATTTCATTGTTACAACTCGATGGAAAGTGTCCTCAACTTCCCATTTTAAAAACAGGTTGTACTTGCAAAAGAACACATGGAATGAAAGGACATTGGTACCAATGGCTTTAATTTTTAACGACGAACTGCAACAGTGGTACACCATGAGCAGCGGGTGTTATGGCAGAGTGCATCTGTGACGGTAAAAATAACTTCCCTATTACAATACTATCAGTGGATTAGTGGAATAATATAAATCTTCATGGTTTCCAAAAGTATTTTTTTTATCAAACTGAATAAGTACCTCCGTCCCCATGTATGATTCAATGTTTTGTTCTTCGAATAAGAAATTGTAGCAGTCATGAGTCATCATATTTTTTTTTCCTTTTTTAAGATGATCATCGTCTTTTCTTTTTAAAAAACACTATTATCCTCGGAAAAAAAATTAGTTAAACCATATTGAGCGGGACGAAGCGTGAGACACCTCAATCTGGCCCGTGGAGCTGATGGACGAGCTCGTCGGAGAGATCCTCCTCCGCCTCCCGCCGGACGAGCCCGAGCACCTCTTCCGCGCCGCCCTCGTCTGCAAGCCGTGGCTCCGCGTCCTCTGCGACCCCGCCTTCCGCCGCCGGTACCGCGTCTTCCACGGAGCCCCTCCCCTCCTCGGCCTCCTCCACAGGCTCCAGGTCCTGCAAGGTCTCCCACCCGTCCGCTTCGCCTCCACCACATCGATGCGACGATGCCCGACTTCCCCCACCCGGGCTCCGACGGCGGCCACACGCTCCCCCTCGACTGCCGCCACGGCCGCGTCCTCGTCCGCATGCTGGAGGAGAGGACCCAGCCATGGATCTCCTCGTCTGGGACCCCGTCACGGGAGACAAGCACGGCCTGCTCGACCCGGACATCGACTGGCTGATCTACTCCGCGTCGGTGTTCTGTGCCACTGACGGCTGCGACCATCTCGACTGCCACGGCGGGCCCTTCCGCGTCGTCTTCGTAGCCACCCACGACTACAAGGATGACATTTTTGCGAGCGTGTACTCATCAGAGACGGGTGCGTGGAGCACGCCAGTATCTCTTGACAGAAGTAGTGAAGCCTACATCCAGCATATGCGAGATGGACTTGCAGTGAGATCCGACTACCTACCCTATCTCCAGCCTAGGCGAGGCACCCTTGTTGGAGATGCAATCTACCACACAATTCGGTTGGATAACACAATCGTCAAGTATGAGTGGGGCCAGAATTGCTTATCCTTGATCAAACCACCGTCTCCAGACGAGGATGACATTGCCCTCATGGCGATGGAGGACGGCTCGCTCGGGTTTGCCTGCATTGAGGGCTCCAGCCTCAACCTGTGGTCAAGGAAGGTCAATTCAGAAGGAGCTGCTGGGTGGGTACTGATTACATACCAGAGGTGGTTGGTTCTGCAGAGGGTGTGGGTGTCATCTTCTTAAGCACAGATGTTGGATTGTTCACTATAGAGCTCAAGTCAGGGCGGGTGAGGAAGGTTGATGGGCCTGGAGTCTACTTTAGCGTCCTACCCTACATGGCTTCTACACTCCAGGTATGGTGCTATTCCTTGAATGTCTGTTGTCCTGTATTTTCTCTACAGCTTCTGTATGTTTGCTAAATTAGATGCTTCTGGCTTGTGAACAAGTAATATGCTTTAGTTTAAGTTCATATATGGAGCTTTCCAAAGACTCTGCTAGAGTTCATATATACATGACATAATTTTTTTATATGAGATTTTACATGTTAAGGATCATGAGTTCATGACATGCATTGCTCGAATTGCTAAATATGACCACAAACACGTTGACCGTGCTTCAGACTTTCTTATAAAAAAATTCTGCTATTTTCTGGCATAGCTGAAGCTCACATCTAGAACCCAGTCCTGTAAGCTGTAACCATTGGAGTTAGTACTAGCACATAGCTCACCGAAATGGAATGCTGACTTGTAGTTGGTTATGAGTTTTGTGCATGTTATCCTTTCAGATCTTGGCACATTATTGTTATTGCTGGTAGGGACTAACTGATATCAGTCTGTTGCTATTGGTTTCTATCAAAGCTGCTACTATCAAATCGTTTATTTCTGTTGAGCTGTTTACATATAAATTATACTACTCCTGATGTTCTTATCTTGTCGAATTCATCCTGATCATGATGTTGCCAAGTTGTATTTCAGATTAATATGTGAGGTACATTTCAGTTGCTGTTTGTCTAATGCCTGTCTCAGCTACTTGGAACAAAATTATGTGTAGTATGCCATTTCCTTTTTCCTGAATTTTTTTATGACTTCAATGTTTATCTCGTCTTCAATAGGGTTGATATCAGACTTTTTGACAAACAAATGATGGTACAAGGATCCACGTCATAGCTTAGTTTCACCACAAAATGTTTATCATTTGGTAATAGATTCTAACAGGTGTGGAACTCGAATATTTTTCACTTTTATTAAAACCTTGAAAAATAGTCTGGGTTATGCTGTCATCATATAGAACAAAAATGACCTATTGTTTCTGCAGCCATTTGTGAATTCTGGACTCAGGTCTGGTTATTCTTCTGCCAGAAAACCTTGTGCTGCCATGTGGACCAGTTCATGGGAAGCAGGGCCAATTGCATCATGGGTTCATTACCCTGGAATAAATTTCTCCTTTTCACTAGTGTCGTTGAGTGGTCGAATAGTTGTAGTTTATGAAGCATCAAGTGCCTGCTAGGCTAAAATAGAGATTGCTAAATATTAGGCAACCTTGTTGATGTGGTACTATCTGTGTTATCTGTTTCCTTGCTTCAGATTTTTTTTTAAAAAAAAAATGCATCGTGTTACTTTCTGGCATAGTTGAAAGTCACATGTCAAGTCCACTCCTGTAACCTTTGGAATGTATTCTAAGTACAATAGCACATCAAACTATAAATTGTGAGTTGGGCAGTTGGTTATGAGTATTGTGCTTGGTATCTTTTCAGGTCGTGGCAGATTGTTGTCGTTAGCGAGGGCTGCTGATCTCTGATGTGCCGCTCAACAATGATGCATTGCAAAATGGACAAATCCATCGTCTTGTGTCTATTGGCTTCTTCCGAGCTACTGCTATCAGGTTGTTTTGTTTTCGGTCAAGCAGTTTAAGATGAAGGGTGGAAGTCATTGTTATCTGTTGTGAAGCTGATCATGTTGCCAGAAATATTTTTTTCGTTTAATATGTTGTGTTCTTATCTTTCAAGCAGTTTAAGTGCGAATGGTTCAAGCCATCAGGTTCAATTGTTGTTGTCGTGTTGAATTCGTCTTTACCATATCGGCCACAAGCTGTATTTTTGTTCTGCATATCGGGCATATTGTGGTTACTCTTTGGTTAAATGCTTGCGTCTGCTACATGGAACTAAAATTATGTGGAGTTGTGGACAAGAATTTCCACTTTCTGGGGGGGGGGGGGGGAATTGTCATTCAGTGCTGATTTCTTGTCTTCAAGAATGTTACCTAGTTTTTGGACACATAATTGGAAAGTTATGCTGTCATAAGGAGCAGGTCTTGTTTGTACTATAGTTTTTGAATACAGGGCTCAATTGACTGCTAGACTATAATGCAGATGAATGTTGACCTGGAAGTGCATTGCTTGTGCATTATTGCTCCTTTCTTTTGGTTTCACAAGAAATAGAAATTCAGAGTACTTTCTAATGTATTTTGGGTTATACTGATTATTGAGCACCAAGATGACCATGATGGAGTCGGATGATTAGAGAGTTCAGTAGGGAGTCATCGTGTTTGCTTTTTTTTTCGCAAGTAACTATGGGCCATTTGCCCCATTACCAAGTACCATAATTCTTTATAATGATCCGCAGCTTGCCTTTTCTTTTCCCCCAAGGCTTGTATTCTGGCCTGGGCTTCAGCTGCAAAATTGCTTGTTTTTTAACCTTTTCAGTGCTCTCTGAAAGCTAGCAACATTTTTAAATCACTCTCCTGAGGTTTCATTGTTACATCTCGATTGAAAATATCCTCAACTTGCTGCGGCATGATTGCATCCCAATTTAAAAGATAAATTATACTTGCTAAAAAGGCACTTTTGGTTAATGTATCCTGGCTAATTCAACCTGGAACCTAGGTAACCAACTAGAAAAACTCACATGTCAGATCTCGTCGTAACGTTGTTACTGCTCGATGAAAAATACCCTTCCTGACTGCATCTAAAATCAAAATAAACAATTGCTTGCTGTAAACCATGTAAACCGAATGGAGCACAAGATGGTTTATCGTTTCACCATTCACCTTTTCCTGGCTTAAAAAGGAAAAATATGTAAATTACCTTTTTTTACTAAATAAACCGAGCCGTAATAAAGCATCAAGTCTCATAAAACTCTCATGTACTCCAGGCAAAAAAAAAAATCAAAATCCCATGTACTCCGCTAAAAAAAACTCATGTACAGCTTGAGGCAAAGATGCATTAGTTCTCAGAAAAATTACCTTAAGTAGCAGTGCCATGTAAGATCCCGATGTTTTTTTTGTTCGCAATAAAATTTGCAGCTACCATTTTCAAGTAAATATTTTGGTGAGAAATCCCGCGAGTGGCACAGTCCAATCCAATCTGGTGACCTGGTTGGACCCAACCGAGTAGCAGAGGCCGAGCCAGTGTGCCCATCTCCTACCCCTCGCACCCGCCCACCAATCCACCATGGCGCCGCCGCCGCCGCCGCAGACGGACCTGATCGACGGCGTCACCGCCGAGATCCTCCTCCTCCTCCCGCCGGACGAGCCCGAGCACCTCTTCCGCGCCGCCCTTGTCTGCAAGCCCTGGCTCCGCATCCTCTGCGACCCCGCCTTCCTCCGCCGCTACCGCGCCTTCCACGGCGCCCCTCCCCTCCTCGGCCTCCTTCACAGGCTAATTCCTCGACGGCGACCCCGCCCCCCGCTTCGCCTCCACCACGTCGATGCCTGACTTCCCCTACCCGAGCTCCGACGGCCGCCGCACGCGCCCGCTCGACTGCCGCCACGGCCGCGCCCTCATCCACATGTTCGAGGACCATGGTATATTGGTATGGATCTCCTCGTCTGGGACCCCGTCACGGGCGACCAGCACCGCCTGCCGGACGTTAACATCCCGTTGCTGATCTACTCCACTGCAGTGATCTGCAATGTGAGCGGATGTGAGACCATCTAGACTGCCGGGGTGGTCCCTTCCTCGTGGTGTTTGTGGCCACCGACGACGATGACTTATTCATTAAGGCGAGCGTGGACTCATCGGAGACGGGTGCGTGGAGCGTGCCAGTATCTCTTGACAATGGTGCTGAATACTATGCCCAGCATAGGCAAGATGCCATTGCTCATGAACACTACTGCATACCTTATGTCCAGCCTAGGCGAGTTGCCCTTATCGGAGATGATATCTACTTGACACTTCGGCGGGATAACGCAATCATCAAGTACGACCGGGCGCACCATTGCCTATCTATGATTAACCCGCTGTCTCCAAATGTGGGCAACGGCCGCAAATCTCTCATGCATGGTTATGGAGGATGGTTCACTGGGGTTTGCCTGCGTTCAGGGGTCCAACCTTTGTCTGTGGTCAAGGAACGTGAATTCAAAGGGAGCAGAATGGGGTACCATTTGGGGTCATGGAGCTGAAGACAAGGATACCTGCTGCCATTGATGACTACGGACGATTAGTGGTTGGTTTCGCAGAGGGTTTGGGTGTCATCTTCATAAGCACACATGTTGGTTTATTCACTATAGAGCTCAAGTCATGGCAGGTGAGGAAGGTTGATCGGCCCGGAGTCTACTATAGTGTCCTACCCTACATGAGCTTCTACACTTAAGGTGTGTACTAGCACTTCCTTGTCTGTTGTCAAGCATTTTCTTACAGCTTCTATTCTATATGTTTGCTTAATTTGTTGGTTCTGTTTATGAACAATTAGTCATAATGTAATGTTCGTTGTTTATATCCACGAATGACAAAACAATTTTGTGTATGCTCGAGAAACCTGAATCCTGAATACATGTCATGGAAAACGGAACCTGAGGACTATGACTATGCATAGGCCAAATTGCTAAATATGTGTGCAAACTTGTTGACCTTACCTTGCTTCTGTTATATTCTTTCATAGCTGAAGCTTACCTCTCATTCTTGTAACCCTTAGAGTTAGTACTAGCACATAGCTCATGAAAGCGAGATGCTTACTTGGACAGTTGGTTGCGAGTTTTTTGCATGGTATCTTTTCATATCTTGGTACATTGTTGTCACTATGAAGGACTACCTGATCCCGGAGTCTGCTAGTGTTGATTTCTTTCAGAGCTACTACTAGCCGTCATATCAATTATTGTTGTCGCTTGTTGAATCATCCTGATCATACTTTCCAAAAGTTGATTTCAGTTTATGTCAGTGCCAGGCATATTTCAGTTGCTGTTTGGCAATTTCTTGACTCAGCTACTTGGAACTAAACTTATGTGCAGTCAATGTTGTTTCCCTTTCCTTAAATTTTAATATGACAGTTAGTACCAGTCCTGTCTTCAAAGAGGCTGTCAATTAGCAGTGCCAGACTATTTCGACATTCATTCGGAGACACAAGGTTCCGAGTCATAATTTAGTTTCACCACAAAACGATCATTGTTTGTAAATACATGGAAGAACATATTAAAGCAGGTTCGGAACTCAGATGCTTTCCTAATACTTGGAAAAATGATGTCAAGGTTATGCTTTTTTATAAAAAAGCACCAATTGTTTATTCCGTCTGTTGTGAATTCAGGAGTCAAATAGGGTGTTGTTCTTCTGCTTGAAAGCCCTATGCTGTTAGTTGGTGTAGCTGATGAAGCGTGAAGTGGTTTCTAAGCTAAAATGGAGAGTGCTAAATATTTAAATAAATTTGTTGAGTTAGTATTATCCTGTTACCTTGCTTCAGATTTTCTTTAAAATATGTTCTCTTATTTTCTGGCATAGCTGAAGCTCACATCTCAAAACTAATCCTATAACCGTTCGAAGTTGTTCTAAGTACATAGCACATCATTCATTCTTAGTTGGCCAGTTGTTTATGGGTTTTGTGCTTGCCATTTTTTCAGATCGTGGCAGATTGTTGTCGCTAGCGAGGACTCACTGATATCTAATGTGCCACTCAGCAATGATATATTGCAAAATGGACAAATCCATCTTGAGTCCTCCTGCTGTTGTTCTCTTCTGAGCTACTACAATCAAACTCTGTTCTGTTGAAGCAATTCTGTTCTGGAAGTCATGTTTTCCTATATTATGAAGCTCAATAAGCTTATGCATGATGCATCTGGGAGGTTGGAGCCTTGGAGCTGTCTTACTTTTTTCACTTGGAGAATGAGTAATACAGATGCTTTGTACTGAGCCTGAGCGCCATTACAGTCATGCTGTTTGCTAAATGATGTGCTACATGCAGAGATGATGGCATGTATTCAAGGCGTCAGCCGTCAGAATGGCTTGGTCTGAACTTTTTCGTTGTTTCTGAACTTTTGGTTCGGACAACCTGGTCAACCAACTTGGTTGGATTAGTTTAACCTGGAACGTTAGCAAGCTAGCAAAACTTGAATCACCCTTTTATATTTTGTTGTTACTACTCGATGAATGATAGTGCACTTTAGATGGTTTATCGTCTGATCATTCTAGACTTGTGTAAACATCAGTTCGTGTCTTGATGAGGTATTGTTCGTATCTGCGTACAGGTGGAGGATTTCTATTTTACCTAGGGGGTGTTTGGATACGAGGTGTTAAACTTTAACAGTGTCACATCGGATGTTCGGATGCTAATTAGGAGAACTAAACATGAGCTAATTATAAAACTAATTGCAGAACCCTGTGCTAATTCGTGAGACGAATCTATTAAGCCTAATTAATCCATCATTAGCAATTGGTTACTGTAGCACCACATTGTTAAATCATGGACTAATTAGGCTTAATAGATTCGTCTCGTGAATTACACTCCATCTGTGCAATTAGTTTTGTAATTAACCTATGTTTAATACTCCTAATTAGCATCCAAACATTCGATGTGACAGGTGTTAAACTTTAACACTTGTTGCCAAACAGGCCCCTAGTCGAATCATTATCTTTTCATCATCCAAAAAATATACATTTCCTACTCCACGCAACTTTCCCTGCGGAACCACCTCAAAATAAAGCCTTTTCTTCTAAAGGTGTTTGAAAAGTTGAAAGAAAACACAAATCTCCTCCATGTGATCTGTTGGACCGTTGCATGGCTATCAATCCTAGACTGAGGCCCACCAACCGGCCCAGTAAAAGGTCCACTCGCAAATAAAGCCCCCGTCTCACTCCACCGCCGGTCTCTTCAACGAAATCATTCCCCCCACCAAGCGGCAGGCAACCACCACCGACCATGCCGCCACCGCCGCCGCCGCAGACGGACCTGATCGACGACGTCATCGCCCAGATCCTCATGCGCCTCCCGCCGGACGAGCCCGAGCACCTCTTCCACTCGGCCCTCGTCTGCAAGCCCTGGCTCCGCGTCCTCTACGACCCCGCCTTCCGCCGCAGCTACCGCGCCTTCCACCGGGCGCCGCCCCTGCTCGGCCTCCTCCACAGGCTCATGGTCGTGCAGGGAGACCCCGAGCCTGTTTCCATTCTAAGTCAGGTCTAACCGAACAGCGAATCCAAGCCATGCCTGACTCCATTCCGGATCGTTCCAATCCGTCCGGATTGAGCTGCATTCCGAGCTAAACCGGCCGAACCGAACAGGCCCTTAGACTTTCAGGGCACCTTGGCAAGGTCAATTTTTTTCAGAAAGTTTTGAAGATCACAAGATACTCAGGCAAAAAGTCCCCCCTGACGTTGATATAATCTGTGATAGAGAACCATGTACTTGGTTCCCTTCATCATGTGAACATTTTTCAGTACTTTTTTAATTTCTTGAACCTTTTCACCATGCTTTTTTTTCAAATTAATTCACCATATTTATTTTTCAATACGAAGATGCGATTCATAATTTTGTTTCAGCACAGAGATATGGTCATTTTGGAATATATTGAAGAACATCTTTTTACAGGCACACAGGTAGGGACAGAGTCAAAGCTGTCTCACTCTGTCACAGCGTCACTTCACTCCTCCCCAGTCCAAACCCCACCCAAACCCTCGCATCCGCCGACCATGGCGCCGCCACGCCCGCCGCCGGCGCTGATCGACGACGTCACAACCGAGATCCTCATCCGCCACCCACCGGACGAGCCGGAGCACCTCTTCCGCGCCGCCCTCGTCTGCAAGCCGTGGCTCCGCGTCCTCTGTCATCCCGCCTTCCTCCACCGCTACGGTGCCTTCCACGGCGCCCCTCCCCTCCTCGGCCTCCTCCACAGGCTCCAAGTCCTCGACGGGGACCCCGCACCCCGCTTCGCCTCCACCACGTCGATGCCCGCCTTCCCCCACCCGGGCTCCGACGGCCGCCGCACGCGCCCCCTCGACTGCCGCCACGGCCGCGTGCTCATCCACATGCTGGAAGACCGGGCCGTGGATCTCCTCGTCTGGGACCCCGTCACCGGTGACCGCCACGGCCTGCGCGAGCCGCGCATCGATTGGATGGCCTACAGCGCCGCGGTGTTCTGCGGCGCCGACGGCTGCGACCACCTCGACTGCCACGGCGGCCCATTCCGCGTTGTCTTCGTGGGCACCGACGACGCGGTGGACAAGATATGGACGAGCGTGTACTCATCTGAGACGGGGGCATGGTGCACGCCGACTTCTGTTCGTAATGGCGGTGCCGTCTACGTCCAGCCTAGGCGTGGCACCATCGTAGGAGATGAAATCTACTTCACGCTTTGAGATGTCAAAGTATGATTGGGACAAGAATTGCTTGTCTGTGATTGACCCACCACCACCAGATCCAGAAGCATACTGTGGTTTGCTAGTCCTCATGCAGATGGAGGACCAGTTCATTGGGGCTCGCCGGAATTGAGGATTCCAGGCTTCATATCTGGTCAAGGAAGGTGAATGCAGAGGGAGCTGCAGAATGGCTGCGGTGCAGGATCATCGACATGGAGAAAATCATGCCCATGGCCAAGCCCTGCGACGGTGATGGAGCATATGTGGTTGGTTACGCAGAGGGTGTGGGTGTCATCTTTGTGAGCACAGATGTTGGCTTATTCACGATCGAGCTCAAGTTTGAGCGCGTGAGGAAGGTTGACGAACCTGGGGTCTACTATTCTGTCTTACCCTACATGAGCTTCTACACTCCTGGTATGGTACTAGCTCTTGCTTCTTCTGTTATCCTGAATTTTACAGCTTCATATGTTTGGTTAGTCAGTTGCTTCTGGTTCGTGAACAATTAGGCATTGGAAAACATAACATATTTTTTGGTTATGAGATTCAATTTTTTAAGGACCATGACCGTGTAGGTAGGATTGCCAAACATGATATAAATTTGTTGATATGGTGTTATCCTGCTACCTTGCTTCAGATTTTCTTGTAAAAAGAAATCTGCTATTTTCCTACATAGCTGAAGCTTACATCTCAAGTTCAGTCTTGTAACCTTTGGAGTTAGTACTAGCAGTCTAGCACGTAGCTCACCAAAATGGAAATGCTGAATTGGAGTTGGTTATGAGTTTTGTGCTTGTTATCTTTTCAGATAATGGCACGCGGCACGCTGTTACAGTTAACAAAGAGATCTGATCTCTTAGTCCACTGTTGGTTTCGCTGGGAGCTGCTACCAAGTCATTTACTTTATTTTGAACAGTTTACATACAAATTGCGCAAGTCATTATGATCAATGATGGTTGCCTTGTGGAATACATCTTGGTCATAATGTTGAAAAGTTGTCTTTCAGTTTAGTATTCAGGCACATTTCACGTACTATTTGACCAATGCTCAAATCAGCTACTTAAAACTAGAATTACTTGTAGTTTATCTGTCTATGCCATTTCCCTTTCACGAAATTTTAGTGCGACATTTAGTGTTCATCTTGTCTTCAGAAGGGCTGTCAAGTAGCAGTTTCATTGTGTCAGATTTTGTTGGACAAACAATTGGTGATATAATATCTGAGTCATAATTTCCTTTCGTGCAGTATCATTTGTAAATAGATTGAAAAACATCCTGTAGCAGGTGTGGAACTCAAATGTCTTACAATTTTACTAAAAACTTGCGAAAAAAATGTTGTCAAGGTTATCCTGTCATAAAACAAATAGCCACCTCTTGTTTCTATGTTCATCTATTGATTCTGGACTCAAGTCTGATTATTTTTCTGCTGCTATTATATGAAGCATCCCATCGGATGCAGGGCCAATTGCATCATTGCCCCTAGAATAGATTTCTCCATTTCGCTAGAGCTGTTGATTGGTTGAATAGTTTTTTCTTGAATGCACAGAGAACTGCACATCATTGTGTTAAAGAATCGATAAAAATGTTCAGTTGTTCATACAACAAAAGCTTCGAAAAAGAAGGATAGAGAATGTGAAGGTAAAGAAAATAGAAAGTGGAAAACAATACTTTAGGCCTCTGATAACATGCCACATTGAGAAAAAGAAACTAGTGCCTGCAAAAAGGTTGAAGTTATGTAATTAATTAATAATTTATGTACTTGATGAAGCATGACGTGGCTGTTTTTGTACTGTGTCTACATGTTTGCTTAGCTTGTTGATTCTGGTTTGTCATCAATTTCATACTGTAATCAGTAATCGCTACTCGCTAGACGTCACAGCATGCCATATATGTGCGCTAGTGCAAACTGAATACATGGCATCAGAAAGCCGACCTTAATTTGAATTCTGAGATTTGACTTGTTATAGATTGTACTGGTACTGGTAGAAAACTAAATGTGCACACAAACTTGATCTCATATTTTGTCGTTACATTGTTTCAGATTATCCTTTCAGAATCATTCTGTTATTTTCTGGCATATCTGAAGCTCACATCTTGAGCTCAGTTTTGTAAACCCTTAGTAGTAGTACTTGTATATAGAAAATCAATTTGTAGATGCTGAGTTGGGCTGCTGGTTTTTAATTTCCTTGCACGGTCTCTTTTCAGATCATGGTAGATTGTCATCGCTGGCGAGGCTCACTACTGTATGATGTGCCCCTCGAGAGGAAGACTTTGCAAAACGGATGAATCCATCATCTTTTAAGCCTGCTTCTGGTGGCTTCTGGCAGAGCTGCTACTGTGAAAATTATGTCATTATGATCAAGTAACTCTGTATGTTCTTGTTCAATTCATCATGATCCTATGGCCAAAAGATTGTATTTCGGTCTAGTATATGCCAGACATATTTCAGTTGATGTTTGGTTAATGCTTCGTTCGGCTACACGGAACAAGATTTTGTGGAGTCGTGGTCGTTGTCAGGTACGGTCCTGCCATTTGGGGGCCCAGGCGGGAGAAGTGTGAAGGGAGATGAAACTATTTTTTTTTTTGCATGGGAGACGAAATATTTGATGAAAATTCTAGTTTGCTTAAAAATATTAGTAACACTAGGTATTACAGCATATGTATAACAAGCACTTTTTGGAACCCAATTCATATAACTAAAACTTGTATAATATAAATAGTGACATATCTCCTATGTGTTTGAGGAAATTCTAGAGAAGCGGCAAGAGATGCTTCTAATTTCTAAATATATTATGCCTTAAGGATTCTTTTTTAGCAACAAAGTCAGATGCAAAACGCCCATATACTATGCATCCATACCCAACTGATATGAACATTTTCAAGAGATTAGGCATGTAGATTTTGAGATTGACAAAGTCAATACAAACATCTCCGAAAATACTTTTTCAACTTTTGAAATATAATAGAAATTTTGATATAGTAGTGCAAGTTAAAAAAAGCTTGAGTCTAACTATGTATATCATGGGAAACCACGAGAAACAAGATATTTGTATTTCTCCATTTTTGTTCTCTTGATTCTTTTTAACCCCACTTTGCTTTTTTTGCTTTATTTTTTAGTGTGACTCCTTTTCTACCTTATAAGAAATTATTTAAGCACAGGGACGCTTAGGGCCTTCGATGGTTCCAGTCACAATACATTTGTGAGCTGCAGCAGCCTACATGGACTTATTGGGCCTCGTTGAGCTTCAAAAGTTACATAGTTCTTCAGCTCATTAGCTCAGCAGATCAATACACACGCATGCAAAGAAGAATGCACATACGTATAGAGTATACATACTTCGGATGGGGCCAAATTTTCCGGGGCCTGGGGCGGGCCGCGCCCCGTCTGTCCGCCCTGCCCCAGGGGCCAGGGCCGGCACTGGCCGTTGTCCTCTTAAAAAACAGCATTCGCATTATTGTTGGGTTCCTTTATGCCCGCCAAGAGGTTTTCAAGTTACAAGTGGAAGCTGTCCGGTTAAAGAGGATACATGGAGGTCTTGTCTTCCTTTCTTTCACAACATGACGAGTTTTAAGCACCTGCGGTTGCATATGTGCTACGGTTTCTCTGGGAATTCAATCAAGCAAATAATGGCCCTGCCTGCTGCTGGCGACGCATCATGGGCCATGGATCAGCCAGCTGCGTCTTGAGGACTGAGCCCAGCGACTTCACCTCGCTCGTTGTGCTTGGACGCCGGGCGGCCCAAGGATTCCCCTGCACGCCCAAATCGGTCTCCGCCCCTCTCCTTCCCTGGCTCTCTCCGGGCTTATAAATGTCACCCGTAGTGGGCCTACTTCGCCTTCACGATCCGCCGCGCCGGCAGTGGAACTCGCCTTCGCAAGTCCGAAGGGAGCCCACGGCCCACTGTAACAGTACTGGGCCTTTCTTTCCCAGAGATTAAGAGCTGGGCAAGCCCAGTACCCAGCCAACTGTACACAGCCAGTACAAAACATTATGTTGGACCGCTCTTTCCTAGAGAGGCAGAGATCAAGTGCTTACGAGCAGAAATTAGCAAATTACTCAGCCTAGATATATTTTTCCGCCATTAGGTACGGAAACATGTATTTTTGTTTCAGCATTTGGAAATATCTCAAGGTATGGCCCTATGGATCTAGCATGTTTTACTAGAAAAACAAAACTGTAGCTTAAGTGTTCGCTTACATCAATGCTCAGTTCAGACTACTAGTAAAATACATTTTGTTGATCGGTGGACCATCAAAAAGAAAATATTTATCTTTGTTTCACCGAAAGTCCGCAGCAGATTTAGTGCTTCTTTTCACATCAGTGCTTGAATGATATCCAAAATTTGGTGCTGATGTAGCTCTTTTTACAAGATTACAGTTGAAACTGGCAGCATTTGTAAACACGTTAACCACAGGATTAAAATTGCAACACAGAAAGAAAACGTCAACACGAAACAACAAAAAGAAAAGAAAAGCAGAGGAATAGGCGGAGTGTACGCGGAGTGCTCAGATTCTATGGGTGTATAGGAGTCGATCACGGGGGATCTCCCATCAGTACGAGGAATGTTTTTATAATCACTGCACCCGCACGACATCACAAATTTCCTTCCTCAGATTCCCAACGAAGCAAACAGGGCAAAATCAAAACGCCAAATGAATCCCTGGTCAGAACCGCTGGACCGAGAGATTGACAGAAATTTAGAGGCGAGCGTAACCCCGCATCCGACTGCGCATCAACGGATGGGGGCTCTAAAGCGCCACCGGGTTGCGTCTCGGGAGCTTCGTTTTCAGAAAGAGACCGGGATCCGCCGATGGGGAGCAGCGGCCGGCCATTGGGACAGTGCTCCCCAAATCAAACACCATAATCACCCAACCACACAAAAGCCAAGAATGAACAAACAGCGAGAAGCGAAAATGATGCAAAACACTAGAACGAATCGAAGCCCGGCAAGCTGAGGAGAGCAAGCGCTGCTCGGATCGGAGAAGCAGGCAGGAAGAGGAGCCAAAAGCGGCGGCGCGAGTCGAAGCAATTCGCCAATTCGACGAGGATGGGGAAAGAGGCGCGGCGCTGGGAGTTTATATAGTGCGGGCGGGGCAGGCGGGTGGGCGGCGCGGAAGGGAAACCCTAGTTTTTGCCATGGGTTGCGGCCCATGAACGATAGATGGATCGGCGGAGAGAATTTTAGGCCCCGTACGGCCCAAAGCCCAGGGGCGAAACCGCGAAATGCACACACGTCCAGGGCCGAATTGCACGGGCCGCTGCATTCGTCTCTCTCTCTTTTGTCTCTGCCCGAGGGTGTCGTTGTTAAAAAACAATCATGAACCGAGCTATACACAGGGCGGCACGACACGATCATGTACCACATTTTCCAAAGGCAAAACTCCACGAACATGCAAATTTCGTTCCATCTCTCCGACGTCACCACGCCGTCGTCCACGCCGCGCTGCTGGCGAGCTGTGGTTGCACGACGGCCGGTACACCCCCGGCAGCGCCCTCGCCGTAGTAGGTCTCCGCGAGACGAGCACGGACCAGCGCGAGGATCAGGACGGCCTGCCTCTGCGCCAAGCCGAGCCGGCGACGCAGCACGCCGGCCTCTGCGCCTAGCCTCGCGTTGTCGAGACGCACGGCAAGCGCGCTCGCGCTGCCGCGGCGTCAAAGCCTCGCCGCCAGCGCGTTCCTCTGGGCCCGGAGCGCCTCAGCCGCGCGGTCGAGCTCCTCCGCCCGCTGCCGCCTCCGCGCCGACTCCCGGCTCGATATCTTCCGCTTCAGCCGCCGTTGCCACTACTCCTCGTCGTCGACGCCGCTGCCACCCTCCGTCGTCGTCGATGCGTCGTCCGCTGCCGTGGCAGGGATCACCGTACTTCGTTGCATCGAAATCGAAGCCACCACCAGCAGCGCACGTCGTCGTGTCTAAACCGAAGCCGAAGCCGAAGCCGACGTCCATGTCTGGCGTCGTCCAGGGGGCAGCATTTCGCGACGAGGACGTGTGGATGCCGGCAGAGGAGCTCGAAGAAGCTGATCGAGCTTCCCCGGCAGCTCTTATAGGCGCGTCGTCTTCTTCGCTCTTCACCGACACTCTCTTCGGTCGGAGTTGGACGACCTCATCACCTCATGCTGACACTGACACTACTTTGGACCTGTGATTCTCCGATCCGATCCTCACCAAACGCGAGCTGCGAGAGCGGGACCGTACCGACCGATCTGAGTGGTCAGATCGAGTGGAACTAATGGTATCCTCTTTTGCTCCCCACTCGACACTTGGCTCAGTTTGATGCACTCCTCAAAATTCCCTGACAGATGCATGCAGTGGAAGGGGCCGAGCAGGAGCTTAATAATCGACCTACTAATTAAGTTTGGTTAAGAGGACACTGCCTCTGATGCTGATCCGATCCAAAGGAGGAGACAGGAAGCAGGAGAGGAAGAAGGGCGATCGAAAGGCTCTTTGTCTAATGGAGGATCGTCAGCTAAAACTAGTGCTTGATTGTAAAAAGAGAGAGAGGGCTACGAATTATTTGAGCTAGCATACTGTACTGTGTGCGAGAATACCTTTTTTTTTCTTTGGTCGATTGAGTTGTTTTTCTTTCTGTTTTTTTTAAATAAAGTGAGTTGTTTTCAATTGGTTCTTTCAGGGTTTGGCCTTTGCCAATACGAGGCTCTTTTCGATCTCCAAAAGCTAGATAGCAATGGATGGATTCAATTGGTGCAGTGCAGGAAGGCACTACAAGGTCAAGCATAGCAACACAGCACAACTAAACCTAGCGCCGAAAGATGCGATCAAGTGCACTAGCCAAAAATACTTTCAGTAGTTGGGGCTATATACATGACACTACATCTTATAGCGTGCATGCATGTACTCCGGCCGTAGTATATATACAAATACCGTCATCAGGCAAGCATGTGACCTTGTGCAAGTTCTGCATGCTTCTGCACAACATGGACTCTCATCTTTACAAGGAAAAAAAAACGAACATGGAGTAGGACTGAATCAGAGTGCTCACTATATATAATGCTGCAGAACATGCATTGTAGACTGCAAATAGCACTGAGGTATAAAAAACTCAAAGGAGAATTGTTATTGTATACCACAGTGATCTGTGAAGCTCTAACTTTTTGAACTTGTGGAGATCGGTCAATCCATCAGAATATGGAGTGCTCAATTCAAAGATGTTTCACTTTTCCGTTGGACGGTGAGAATCCAATCAAAGGCATAGAGTGCTCAATCGGCTCCTACTTCCTCCGTCCCAAATTACTATTCGTTTTGGCTTTTCTAAATGATAGTCTTTAATTTGTACCTAGATATATATTATGTCTAGATACATTGCAAAAATTATGTATCTGGAAAAGCCAAAACGAAGAATAATTTGAGATGAAGAATAATCATTTCCTTTAAGAAAAAAACAAAAAGCTGCGTATACTCGCCGGTCATCGGTCTATTTGTGTACTGGAAGTCATGAGTGAAATTTAACATTTTTCACGATCACGGGTTGCAACATTGAAAAGTGACTTTAAAAGTTCCAAAGAATAGTAGGTTTGCGTTTGCGTTTGCGTGATGGAAGTTTCTTCTTCAAAGGATTATTTGCCTTTCTGCAACCATCATTTTTTCCTGACGTTATCGGGTGAAGAAAGCAAAAAAGAAAATATAATGTGATACTACACAGACACGACTTGTGGTACACACATTACGCTGCCATGCAAAAGCGAGTTCAGGAGGGGCCATTCCATACTTCCATGTGTTCTTTTGTGTGGTGCTGAGTTCTTTCGGACGATGTCGGATCCATTGGTTACGTTGGCTCCATCTTCTTTCCTCTTTCAGCTACTGTGCTCTGCCACGTGCCCTCAATGTAAGATTGGTGTAAGATTGGTAGAACGTGGTTACCTACCCGGCATTGCCACGGTGCATATTTATATAGGGCGAATAAAATAGCCAAGGGAGATTACAACTGCAGGTGGTTGGAGATTAAATCCTGTCGTAACCCTATATGATACATCATTAGAGTTCCAGCTAATACAAGCATCCGGACTATATCTTCAACACCTGAACTCTATCTCCTAAGCTAACCGAGTCCAACAAAATAGGTACTCAATTTACATAATATCTTAACAACTTCTAACAGCCCCTCTCAATCGAAACTTCTGCTAACCTGAAGATTCAGATTGTTTCTGAAGTCCTCCAGTTTGCGAACAGGAAGAGCCTTTGTAAAGCCACCTGCCAAACTGGTCTCCTGTTGGTATGAATCGGACCTGTAGCTGCTTTCTTGCTACACGTTCACAAACAAAGTGAAAGTCTATCTCAATATGTTTTGCCCTTGCATGAAAGACAGGGTTGGCTGACAAATATGTGGCGCCTAAGTTATCACACCAAAGAAATGGTGGTTGCTGCAGACGCACACCCAATTCTGCTAAAAGTGACTCCAACCATATTACTTCTGCCATAGCGTTTGCCATTGATTTGTACTCAGATTCTGTACTGGATCTCGACAAAGTCGCCTATTTCCTTGCACTCCAGGAAATAAGATTGTCTCCAAAGAATATAGCAAAGCCATTGGTGGATCTTCTATCATCAGTATTCCCAGCCTAATCAGCATCAGAGAAAGCACTGACAAGAGATGAGCTACTCTTCTGAATTTTTAATCCAACTTCATAGGTATATTTGACATATCTTAGGATCCTTTTAACTGCAGTCCAATGAACTGTAGTAGGTGAGTGTAAAAACTGAGAAACCTTATTCACTGAATAGGCCAAATCAGGTCTTGTGAGTGTAATATACTGAAGGGCACCCACAATGCTCCTGTAGTGAGTACTGTCTTCAGGTCCAAGCGCTACTCCTTCATGGCAAGACAACTTCTCGGTTGTAGAGAGAGGAGTCAAACATGGTTTGCATTTTTCCATACCAACCTGAGCCAGAACATTCTTTGCATATTTACCTTGTGACAGATGTATACCATCTCTTTCCTTTTTAACTTCAATTCCCACGAAGTAGTGTAAATCCCCAAGATCCTTTAGTGCAAAGTCTTTCTTGAGGTCCTAGAGTAGCGCCACAACAGCTTCCTGTGAGGAACTGGTAACAATAATGTCATCAACGTAGATTAACATAAAGATTATTATTTGCCCTTTCCTGTAAATAAAGAGAGAGGTATTTGACTTGGAAGTTCTGAACCCAAGATCTAGCAATTTTGAGCTGAGACGTGAATACCAGACCCTTGGCGCCTGCTTTAGCCCATAGATGGCTTTATCAAGCTTACATACGTTGTGTGGGACATTAGCACTCTCAAAGCCTGGCAGCTGTCGCATATAAACCTCTTCTTCCAGAACACCATGTAGAAACACGTTCTGAACATCTAGTTGCCTTAGGCACCAACCTCTGGATATTGCAATAGATAGCACAAGTCGAATAGTAGCAATTTTAACAACTGGACTGAAGGTGTCTTCATAATCAATACCATACCGTTGCTTGAACCCCTTTGCTACCAACCGGGCTTTGTATCTGTCAATTGTGCCATCTGCCTTCCTTTTAATCTTGTATATCCACTTGCAGTCTATCACATTTGTTCCCTCTTGCCGTGGTACAAGGTGCCATGTTTGATTCCGGAGTAATGCATCATACTCATCCTTCATAGCTTTTCTCCATTGGGAATTACCCAGTGCTTCTTGAACACTATCCGGTTCTCCTGTGGAAGAAAATAGACCATACCTGATCATCCCATCATACAACCTTTTTGGCTTAACAATACCCCTTGTGCATAGGCCTGTAGCCGAGAAAAACGCATTTGGTGGATCGAAAAGCTAGCTTCCTGGTGTTGTATGGCCGCAGGTTTGGCCAAACCGCACAGCCAAAGGTCCGAAGGGAGTTGTAGTCGGGTGTTTCATTTAGGAGTCGCTGAACATGAGTCTGGTAATTGAGACCCTTATTAGGGAGAAGGTTAATAAGGTATGTAGCGGTTAGGAAAGCCTCATCCCAGAATTTTAAAGGCATGGAAGCGTGAGCGAGAAGAGCTAACCCAACCTCAACAATGTGACGATGTTTGCATTCAGCCGATCCGTTCTGCTGATGAGCATGCGGGCAAGAGACGCGATGAGAGATGCCGATTTTAGTGAAGAAGGAGCTAAGCTTCTCGTATTCTCCACCCCAATCTGTTTGCATAGAGATGATCTTCCTATCAAATTTCCTTTCAACCAGATTCTGAAAATTGTGAAAAGCCTGAAACACATCTGAATTTTTCTTCAGGAGATATATCCACGTGTATTTGCTAAAGTCATCGTTGAAGTTTACATAGTATGAATTCCGTCCAACAGAAGCGGGCGCCGGACCCCACACATCAGAAAAGATTAAAGCAAGGGGCGCTTTTGATATGGTGTTGGAAACACTATAAGGAAGCTGATGACTTTTAACCTTTTGACAGGAATCACACATGGACTCAGTACTTTTATTACTAATGAAAGGGAGATCATTATCTCTAAGCACACGATCTACTATAGGGAAGGACGAATGTCCTAGATGATTATGCCATGAAGAGCAAGATGGCTTATTGATTCCATACGCTTGCTTCTTCGGATCTGCTTCTTCTTGTTTTGACATGAGCGGATACAAGCCACCTTTGCATTTACCTTGATGGAGTACCTGTTTTGTTTCTTGATCATTGATGAGAAAATAGTTGGGATGAAATTCAAGGAAGGTGTTATTGTCGGAAGTTAATCGATGAACAGAGACAAGATTTTTGTGAGCACTTGGTACATGAAGGATATCATCAAGATGCAAATTTCTAGCAGGGGTATATAAGGTAGTGCGCCCAATGTTTTTAATTTTCATACTTGCGCCATTTGCAGTTTGCACTTGTTCTTGCCCATTGTAGCGATCTCGAACAGTCATCTTGTCTAGCTCACTGGTGATGTGATCAGTTGCTCTGCTGTCCACATACCAATTTGTGTTGATGTCGTATCCTGTGGTGGCTGCTCCTGCTGTCTTGTTGTTCTGTTGATCTTCATCTTCATCATAGTGGTACCAGCATCACAGAGCTTCATGTCCACCTTTTTTTTTTGCAGATTTGGCAGATTGGTTTTGCGGTTGGCCCGCCTTGCCCTTGTTGCCTGAACGAGGAGTTTGAGTTGCTATTGTTGCTACAAGGTGGATTGCTACGACCATGACCGCGTCCCCCATGACTATTTCCCGTGCGACCACGAGAATTATTGCGCCCACGCCCATGTTGGCAGAGGATTGAAAGTGCGCCCCTCCTCCTTGACTTTCCTGATACATCTCAAAGCGCATATCATATGCCATAAGCTGGGAGTACAGATTACTCAGCAATGTGGAGTCAACACGACCAAGTATAGAGGATACAATTGGATTGTAATCAAAATCAAGGCCGTTTATAATAAATTGTACCATCTCCTCATCATCGACGGCTTTACCCATAGAAGCAAGTTCATCCCCGATGCTTGTCATCTTGTTGAAGTAGGCTGCCGTGGACATGTTGCCTTTCTTGAGATTGGCAAGCTGCATACGCAGATTTGAAATCCACACCTTGGAGTTTGCAGCAAACAACCTCCCAAGTTCACTCCAGACTTTTGCAGAGGATTCAAGGGAGATTACATGGACCAAGATATCCTTTGTCATGGAATTGAGTAGATGGTCCAACAACTGCTGGTCTTTTGCCAGCCACGCATCATTCTCCGGATTGGCGACGACAATTTTCTTGCCGTCTTGCTCCACTTCAAGTTTCTTCAGGGGCGCCAGAGTAGAACCGTCAAGGATGCCCACGAGTTGGGCGCCACGGACAGGAGGAAGGATCTGCGCCCTCCATAGTAGGAAGTTGTCGCGGGTAATCTTCTCCGAGACGGGATGACCTAGGGACGCCGAGCTTGATGTTGATGACGACGCCATTGGGTGATCGAGGTAGAGCACTAGATGTATTTGGAAGAAGTTGCTATGATTACCATGTAAGATTGGTAGAATGTGGTTACCTACCCGGCATTGCCACGGTGCATGTTTATATAGGGGGAATAAAATAGCCCAAGGAGATTATAATTGCAGGTAGTTGGAGATTAAGTCCTGTCCTAACCCTATAGGATACATCATTAGAGTTTTAGCTAATCCAAGCATCCGGACTATATTTTCAACACCTGAACTCTATCTCCTAAGCTAACCGAGTCCAACAAGATAGGTACTCGATTTACAAAATATCTTAACAACTTCTAACACTCAATTCGGTATTTTTGGTAGTAGCCGGCTCATGGAGTCTTCTAGAAGACCAGGTGTACGTGTGGTTTCAAGAACTCATCATAGCAGAGATGGAGTTGACTAGCGAAGGGGCCCGGCTTACTGATCTTGAGCTGGCGAAAGAGAATTGCTTGCATGCCCTCGATTTCTGTCCAGTATGGATGGTCATGGGCTCGTCAATGATCGACTGATATACTTCCATACACCGCGAATGCCATGGGCAATTTGCTATCTTTTGGTAATTGGGAAAACTAAAATGAACGAGAAGCATAACGCAAGAGCCCTCTTGATTCGAAATTGATCCTTGTTGAAAGGGGGAAGGGGGTGGAGGAAATAGAAAGAAAGATTAAGAAAGTAAGAAATTCCAATGTAGGGAGTAAGAATGAGAACCTTCGATTCTGTTGTGGTGGTGCTCCGTCGATTTTCTGGTAGAGCTTGATATTAGTGTTAGGGTTTAGAGTTCGGGATTCAGGGTTTGGGTGTGGGTAATTTGGTGGCTGCAGGACTAATTAAAAGGGAAGGTTAAGGTGGTTGTCGACCTGGCAATGGTCGTCAGCAGGGGCGGTGAAGGTGGCACCATCATAATGGTGGAGGAGACTGGATGGGAAGGGTCAGCATTAAGGGAGACTAACCAGAGTGGTTAGGGGAGGCATGGGGACGTGTTGTAGCGGTGGTGTCTGTGGGTGGCACAATGAAGCGGCGAGTCGCCGCCAACCGCAGGAGGTGGATGGAGGCAGTGGCAGCAAGGTGGCAGGAGGCAGCTACACTGAATGCTAAGGGGCAACACATAATGCGGGTGGGGGAGGTGGTCGACGAAGGGATGCACGAGGAAGAAGATATGAGAGGAAGATGATTCTTGTGAGAAAGGGCTTGCTGAATAAAGGTAAAGCGAGAGGGGTCTCAATGTAATTACCTCTTTCAGTAATTTGATTGTGCTGGGCTTTGAACTTATGCAGGTTTTGGTTGAAGATTCGTGTGAGAATGAACTCGATGTTGAGTAACTCTCCTCCATCCCTCCTTCCCTATTCTCTCTCCAATCTCTATAAAAGGAGGGTGGCTTGAGCCCCCATGTGTTTCCACACTGGATTTAACCCATGTACACTGGATTTAATCTCTGATTGATGGAGATGAAAGGGGAGGAAGCGTTGTTAAAGAAAAGGCTGGGAAACACTACGAGAGGAAGGTGGTGGCATGTACTAAGCTATTGTCTACTACAAGATAAAGATAAAATAGAACGATGGTGTGCCTATAATGTGGCGCACATGAGACGTAGTGAGAGAGAACCCCATATTTATGGTTATCAAATTATCATAAATTAGATAGTTCAATAAATGGCATGTTACACTTGTCATCCTATGCATACTAGCCTCCTCAAAGTGTGAGTGGCTGCATGTATCACCGATTCGGTATTGTGATGCCTATAACTCGATTGTAATTTTGCTACAGCTAGTTGATAAGATCCCGATCTAACAAAAGAAATCGTAAAAGAAAATGAATTTTCTTTTGTGAGCACCGTATAGAAGGGGGAAAAAAAACTCCGTGCAGCCACCGTAGAGGTTAATGACACCTTCAAAACACAGATAGCACAACACAACGCAGCAGGCACCACACTTGACGGGACACGTGTCCTTCTACAAATCCAGAAACTCATTCGATTTCTCCGGTCTGGCGTCACGACGTCATCATCCCCGTCGCGCTGCCACCGGCGGGCTGCGGCGGCACAACCTGTAGTGCGCGCCCGCCGCCGATGCCTACCGCACTCGGCGCCATCTGGGCGCGTGCCAGCGCGAGCAGCAGGACGGCCTGCCTCTGTGCCTCGCGTAGCCGGCGCCGCAGCGCGCCGGCCTCCGCGCCGAGCCTCGCGTTGTCGAGCCGCACGGCGAGCGCGCGCGCCGCCGCGGCGTCCCGCCTCGCCGCCAGCGCGCGCCTCTGCGCCCGGAGCTCCTCCGCGGCGCGCTCGAGGTCCTCCGCCTGCTGCCGCCTCCGCGCGCGCGACCGCCGTGCCGACTCCCGGTTCGATATCTTCCGCTTCAGCCTCCGCAGCCGCTCCTCCTCGTCGTCGTCGTCGACGCCACTGCTGCCAGCCTTCGTGGACGCGTCCACCGGTGGCGACGTGGTGCCACTGCCAGTGCCCGCAGCAGCGCCGCACTCCGTCGTATCAAAATCGAAGCCGCCGCTAGCACCAGACGCCGCCGCCGTATCGAAATCGAAGTCAAAATCGAAGCCGAAGCCGTAGGCGACGTCCATGCCAGGCGGCGCGCCGGCGAAGTCGAGGTCGAGCAGCATGGCCTCGTCCAGGGACATCGTTGTGCGAGGACGCGTAGACGATGCTGTTGCCAGGAACTACAAGAGAGCTGGTGTGCAGGGAGGACGAAGAAGCCGAGCTTCCCCGAATTTATAGGCGAGGCGACAGCGACACTGACGCTGCTCTCGACCTCTGATTCTCCTCGATCACCGAACGCAATGGCGACGTCGACCGGCGAGGCCGACCAGACCGAGTGGAGTGAGCGTCTTCGCTTTCGTCCAGCGCTCGACACTTGGCTGAGCTCGATGCACTGCTCAAAAAGCAGCAGCCCGCGCCGCGTGCCTGTTGCCCGATGGAGCCATGGCACCGGGCAGGGGTGCTTGGCCGGTCGCCACGTGGACGGAATCGACCTGCTAAGTTTGGTGAAGAGTACCCTGCTGATGGCTGATGCTGGTCTGAAGAAGGAGACAGGAAGCAAGGCGAAAAGGCGCGCGATCTCGAAAAGGATCTTTAATTTAATTATATATCTTGCTCGTCAACTAAAACTACTGCTCCTTGCATTGCTTGATTGTGAAAAGAAAAGCTCGGAATTATTTGAGCGTATTGGGTGGGGAGGGATACCTTTCCTGGATCGAGCTGTGGATATTCAATTGGTTCTTTGGGGATTTGGCCTTCCTCTTTTCGATCTCGAGAGGCTGAAAAGGTAGTAGCAAGCCATGGATCATATCAGTTCGGTACATGCATGGAGAAGGCACCCAGAAGCTAGAGCAAGCTTCGATCAGCAGCACAACCAATAAACCTAGCGCCGAAAGATACATGATCCAGGTGCACTGTCGGAAAAAAAAAAGCTCTGGTAATAGTATATTTTAGGACTTGCATCACAGAGTGTGCCCACCATGATGCAGTCTCGAGTCCCCATCATTTTATATGCAGATCATGCGTGCATATACAAATTTTAAAAATCAAATTGGCAGGAGCTCTGACCATCAGTAAGGTAGAAGTCTTCTGGAATTCTGGAGATCGTTCAAATCTCTGATGCCTTTGCACTTGATTGCCTTTCCATTTGCATGCAAGGGCCAGCCGAAGTTTACTACAGTTTCTTGGACGGTGACAATCCAATCAAAGTCGTCCTACGGAATCTCAGCTCCACATGGAGTGCCCGATCGCCTCCGATCATCACCATGGCTGTTTCTCCCGTTATTAGAACTTGCAGGATCCATCGCTCACTATCGAGACGGATCGGAGCAAGAAGAAGAAGCAGCAGGACACTAGATAGCTCGCACCAGCACCATGCATGGAAGATTGGAAGGTTCTCCGACTCTGATCCGAAGGCTCTGTAAAATGTTAGCTTCGCCCTTTTCTGCAGCTGCATTTTTCCATTCCTACTTCCATGCCATCTTTTCGCCTTTTCTGCATGCACCCCAGCTGGGTGGCGAGCAGAGAGAAAGGCGACGTCGACACACGACTGCCGACCGGTCGTTGAGTACGCTAGCTGCCCCTGCACAAAGGCCAGTCAGGAGCCGGGAGGGCCCGGCCATGTACTCTACGTCTCTACGTGTGGCGCTGCGCTCTCCTTGCAGGTCGTCGGCGACGGCGATCCATTGGCTCGCTGGATCAGCCATGGCTCCAGCTCCATCTTTCCCCTTTTCTCCTCCCAGCTCCCGCTTCGACACGCGTCTCCGGTGTGGTCCTTTTTGTTTTGAGTGAATTCCCTCAATGCCATTAAAATTTTTCACTTTCCTTCGCTGGCACTAGTCTAAATTTCGAACCTGTCAGCGAGTGTAACTTAATGGAGAAGTTGAAATTTAGACTAGTGGCAGTGGAGGGAAGTGAAAAGTTTTAATAACATCGAGAGAATCCATGAAAATTCTAATAGCATCAGGGAATTTACTCTTTTGTTTTTGTGTGGCACCCTGGCGACGACGACGCTTCAGGGAGGCTTCCGGATCAGGTGTTTCAGCACCCTCGCTTTTCTTTTTTGCTGCGACACAAATTAAAGCATGTACCAGGCTCCCAGCAGGCAGCAACCGATCACCGGCCGGCCGGTCGCCGTCGGCCAGGTCGGCAGCGAGGCCACGTGGGGCACAGAGGAGCTGGACCGTGGGCCACGTTGCTCCTCCCCGCCCAAAAATCCGGCCCAGTTGGTAGGATGACCACTCGATTGATTGAATTCACCGGACCGGGCTGTTTAGATGGGCCTCCATACCTGTGCAGATCCAGAATGGGAAGCGCGCGAGGCCCACCCAGTTCGTTGCAGCCGTTTTGGCGGCGCGCCCTCCCCCGCTCCCGCCCTCTTCCCCTCCCACCCAGGAAAAAAAAAAATTCGGAACCTCCCGCCTCGCCCTCAGCACTAGACCCCACATTTCGGTCCGTTCCCCGTTTCGTCGGAACCGCCACTCCCCGGACTGCGCCTCGCTCTCTCGCTCCCTCTCCCTCGAGCGTGGGAGGGCGGCGACGAGGCGACGCCGCGACGGCCTATGCGAGGTACGCTCCGCCGCGCTCTCTCCCCGGCTCTACCTCCTACCATTTCTGATTCCTCTCGCCACCCCCCCCCCCTCGGAATCCCTCGAACCGGGGGCCCCGTTTCTCTAACCCTAACCCCGCTAATCTGGATGGAGAGTGTCGCATTGCCCCCCCCCCCCGTTTGGTCGGAGCGGCTAATCCCTTGTGGATTTGCTGCGTATTGGCGGGCGAAACAGGAATTCGTCCTGGGTGAACCCAAGGTTGGGGGTGGGGAGTAGCACAGCTGCACAGGTCACGCTTAGGGGAGTTACTGTGCAGGAAAACGCTTCCCTTTTCTATTAAATCTCTTGTTCTTATTACGTGTTTCTGCTGTGCGTCCCTCAGTTTTAATAAACTATTCCGTTTCGTGGGAAAAGCATTTAGGTGTCTTGCAGTTTTGCTTCAAACATGGTGATGGTGGGCATATCTTTAAGTTTGTGTGCTTATAGGTGAAGAAGATCTAATTCAGCGAGAAATGGAATTGCTCTAATGATTACTCGCATTTAATTCATTTCCAGCAACCAAACTGAACCTACGCCTTACTTGCTCTAGCAGATCTCTTCCTACCGTGAGCGGTGGTCGAATTCAAGTTTTCCCGAAACAGTTGGCTGCTGAGGATGGGGACGCTTTCCTTGTCCAACGCTGACTCCATCCCTACAAAGAATTGGGGAGCTTCCCCTGCTACGGGGCCAATTAAGCAAGGGGAGGAGAGAGCTGATGGTTTTGTGGATGCAAGCTTGTCTCTGCCTGTTGAGTCTGAGGCCAGTGACACACTCCATGTCGTTAAGGAGGGGGAAGAGCAGCTATTGGAACCTGTGAAGGAGGAGAAGGCTGATGATGACTTCTTCGATGCAAGTTCATCTATACCAATTGACCTGGAGGCCAAGAATGGTGATGCATCCCTTATCACGGAAGTGATGAAAAAGGAAGAAGAGCAGCTTGAGGAGGCCAGGCTCAAGGCAGAGGAAGAGGAGGAAGCCAGGAAGAGGGAAGAAGCTGCAAGACTTGCTTTCGATCCTGAGACACGGTATAACAAGTTAGATGAGCTGCTAACGAAGACACAACTCTTTTCCCAGTTTCTTCTTGAGAAGATGGATCAAATTGCTGACGTATGAAAATCTCACTTATGCGTTGACTGTTTATATGTTTTTCATTCTTGTAGTGTTTTGCTTCTTTTGCTGATGATGGTGGTGTTATCCGATTGTTAAACAGGAAGGTGTTGAAACTCAAGCTGAAGAGCCAGAGGTAGAAGAGAAGAAGAAAGGACGTGGCCGGAAGAGGAAAGCAAAGCCACAGTATAATGATGTGAGTGCAGGCTTCGTAAATTATCCCGTCTTTTGTAGTTTTCAGTATGTGTTGTTCCGCCTGTCTTTGGATCATGGAGACTTTGACATGCATGCAGGTTTAGTGTGCTGGATTCATACATTATTCCGTTGTCTTTGACATATCTACTCTACTAAAATACTATATTCAGTCTGCTTATATCGATTCCACTAACAGAAGCATCTACTGCTTCTGGACTCATGCTTAGGATAGTGCTGTGCTGTTCATCATTTTAGTTGTAGCGTCGTCCTGTTGTAGCTAACAATCTCATAAAGTATAATTGAAAAGGTTGTTCAAAGATGGGTGCAGCATGGACGCAGTTGCATTCCTCAGTAAGGGTCATGATATGAGGATAACGTTCTATGGTTTGTTTCAGTTTGGAGTTGGTGGTGTCTACTGAATGAATGGCTATATGATTATGAAACTTATTCAAATATTTTCTGAGGATAATATCCAAGTTAATATATAAGGAAAAAATTGACAAATAGTTGTTATTAATGGATACCTTATGTTATTTTTTTGTTAGTTCTGACAACCAAAAATAAATCATTATCCAGAAGAAGGCTAAGACAGCAGTGGCAGCCATGCTTACAAGATCTCGCGAAGATCGCCTTGCAGAAAATTGTACTCTTTCCGAAGAAGAAAGGTGGGAAAAGGAGCAGGCCAATCTTGTGCCGTTACTGACTGGTGGGAAGTTGAAGTCATACCAGATAAAGGGTGTGAAGTGGCTTATATCATTGTGGCAGAATGGGCTAAATGGGATACTGGCTGATCAAATGGGACTTGGGAAAACTATCCAGACAATTGGATTTCTTGCTCATCTGAAAGGGAAAGGCATGCATGGTCCATACTTGATAATTGCTCCTCTGTCCACTCTCTCGAACTGGGTGAATGAAATCTCGAGGTAACTATCCAAGATATTTGTTCACCATCCATATCATTGACGTTCTAATGTCACAACACCTGATTTCAGGTTTACTCCATCTCTGGCTAGCATCATTTATCATGGAGATAAGGTGGCCCGGGCAGAGATAAGAAGAAAATTTATGCCAAAAACTGTTGGCCCTGATTTTCCGATAGTTGTGACTTCATATGAGATGGCCATGTCAGATGCTAAATTTCTTGCTCACCATACGTGGAAGTATGTTGTTGTGGATGAGGTGATGGAAAAAGCATATTCCCTGCCCATGTGTTGATTTCTTCCCTTTTTCTGTATTTACATGCCAGTTTCATGCTTCTTTCTCCAGGGGCATCGGTTGAAAAATTCTAAATGTAAATTATTGAGGGAGATGAAGCGCATAACAATGGATAATAAGCTCCTTTTGACTGGGACACCCCTGCAGAATAATCTTGCAGAGCTATGGTCACTATTGAACTTCATTTTGCCTGATATATTCTCATCACATCAGGAATTTGAGTCGTGGTATAATTCACCTAGCCTTTCCTATTTGTACCTTTCAATTTCAGCACAGAAATGCAAATACAATACACTAGAGGCAATAGTTGTATTCATCAGTGACCAATTGCCACCTTGATGCATAAATGTCTTGTATAGGTCCTAATCATAATTATTCCAATGTAGCAGTGGGCCAGCTTTTATCTAGGTTTACTCTGCCAATGGTTTATATCCTGTTCATATCCTGTCTTGATAATTTGGCATGCACCGTTAAATCAGCACAGAAGGAATCTGTTAAAATTACTAAAGCTGTTTCCATTACCATGTATTGCATCCATAAATTCTGTAATTGCACAATGATACAAGTGCTACTCTTCAAACAAACACTCTTGTGGCTGTGTATGATGCTGCTTCACTGTGGATTGCAACCAGATCCTTCCCTTTCCTAGTTAAACTGTGAAATTTTCAGGCTATACGCATGACCTGATGCTCAAACTGAAATGCAAGTATGTGGAGTAGAAATAAGTACTTGCTGATTTATATTGTAGATGGATATCAGGATGTCATCCATTAAATATATGTTGAAAATTAGCAGGAATTTATATTGTATTGTTTGCTCATTTATATTCTGTTTAGTTTCTGAAATGTTATATGGCTTTGGGCACTATGACATATGGGTATTTTTTGTTAAATATTCCATGTATTATATTTGATTTGTCTTGCCTGTGTCATGCTAATGACTATCTTTTTTCAAGGTTTGATTTTTCTGGGAAAGGAAATGAAGAACACCAAGAAGAAACTGAAGAGAAGAGAAGGGTTCATGTTGTTTCAAAGCTTCATGCCATTTTGCGTCCATTCCTTCTAAGGCGTATGAAGGAGGATGTAGAACAGATGCTTCCACGAAAGAAAGAGATAATCATTTATGCCAACATGACTGAACATCAGAAGCAAATCCAGGATCATTTGGTTGAAAAAACATTTGATGACTACTTGCATGAGGAATCAGATATCGGTATGCTGGCATAATAGTGGGCATATATCCCTGTAGACTTGCAGTAGTAAATCAGTATGTTCTTAAGTAACCAAAGTTGACCCTTTTTTTGTTAAACTGTAGTATTGAAGAGACCCGGCATCAGGTCAAAGTTGCATAATCTATTAATTCAACTGAGGAAGAATTGCAACCATCCTGATCTTTTGGAATCTCCGTTTGATTCAACAAGTTTGCCCCTATTGGCCAGTGCCTGGTTGTTATCTATTGCTTTTATGTGCTTGTTTTCCTGACTTCATTGTTCTTCTTTTTTTTGTGACCTTGCAGCTTTGTATCCACCTGTTGAGAAGATTCTGGAACAATGTGGCAAATTCCAGCTTTTTGTCAGGTTACTAAATTTCCTGCTCTCACAAAAGCACAAGGTATGTGCTTTTCTCTAGTCCTTGTGTCATATCTGCTGTTTTTATCTTTCGTCTCAGCTGTAGTTCTGTTTGTAGGTTCTAATATTTTCACAATGGACAAAAGTGTTGGACATTATTGAGTATTACCTAGATTCAAAAGGCCTTGATGTTTGCCGAATTGATGGTAGCGTTAAATTGGAAGAAAGGAGGAGGCAGGTAAATGATATTCTGTGAATCTGTGACAGTATGTTACTGTTTTACTTTACAACATCTCCATGTTACTGTTTGCGTTTTTATTGAAGTTGTATTGGTGGGTTGTGATGTCCCGCCAGAAAATTGTTTATTAAGTTCCTACACCAATCCCCCCACCCCCCCTGCAACTGTCAAGTCTATTTATGCCATGATTTGTACAGTGGTGTGTATGCTGTTTGAAACGCATTACTATTTATTATGGTACAATGTTTTCTAAAAACTAAAAGATGTTTTGCAACACCTTTGTACATCTTCAGTGAGGGAAACATTCAGTACTTGATAGCTGTCTTTTATTGCTGTTTCCTCACAAGTTTGTTTGCTTCTATTTTCTATGGCAGATAGCAGAATTCAATGACTTGAATAGCAGTATGGATATTTTTCTCCTGAGCACAAGGGCTGGTGGACTTGGCATCAACCTTACTTCTGCTGATACCTGTATCCTCTATGACAGCGACTGGGTAATTCTCTTTTATAATCCATGGGACATAATATCCTTCTGCAATGTCTGTCATTGGAAGAGATGTGTCTTGTCCTTGTTATTTACTGGATGTACATTCAATCACTCATGATAGTTCTAATGCGCTGAACTTTTGCTTTACCCTCCAGAATCCTCAGATGGATTTGCAGGCTATGGATCGGTGCCACCGGATTGGCCAAACACGCCCAGTGCACGTATATAGGCTGGCTACTTCACATTCTGTCGAGGTGCGGTTGGATGATCAGTCATCTTCAAAGTTCAGACTTATTGCTTGGCTAAGTATTCCCCAGTGGTTTGCTCATCTTCTCATGTTTGCAGGGACGGATCATTAAAAGAGCTTTTGGGAAGTTGAAGCTAGAGCATGTGGTGATCGGCAAGGGACAGTTTGAACAAGACAGATCGAAGCCTAATGCCTTAGATGTAATATCCCCATGCATCCCCAGTATAACAGACAGCACGCAATCAATCGTTTCTTAAGAACAGGAACAACAAAAATTCAAACAATGACAAAGGTGCCTGTTTCACTTGAAATTGTTGCTGACACGCTTTCTTCATGGGTATGCAGGAGGCCGAGTTGCTGGCTTTGCTGAGGGACGAGCAGGCTGATGAAGACAAGTTAATACAGACTGACATCACCGACGAGGACCTCTTGAAGCTGATGGACCGGAGTGACCTCTGCGGCCCACCTGGTGCTGCTGACGCGGCGCCTCTGATCCCTCTGAAGGGCCCTGGCTGGGAGGTTGTCGTGCCAACAAAGAGCGGCGGCGGCATGCTCTCCTCGCTCACCAGCTGAGCAGTTACCTACGCCTGCACTGTGATTTTGTTGTTGGCCTCACGCCTCTGTTATCTGTCCGACGATGGGGTGTTGTAGCCTGTAGGCCACGCTGATCAGACCATGTTTTGGGTGTAGTATGGCTGTTGGAACTGGGTGTTGCGCCTGCAGCAGTACGTAGATTAGGCCATGTAAATAGTCGGAGTAAGCTGCCTTCTGACTTTACTGTGTGCTGTTCTGTTGCTGCATTTCGTTTGTGGCCAAGTTCAGCAACAGCTGCAGCTGTTCGAGACTACTGTTCGCCCTGTGCAAAGCTGGCTGCTTTGCGTGGGTAGGTTGGTAGTATTGCCATGGGTTCTGTTTCAACTCAGTCTGTAATGTCGTAGAGATTCCCACTGGTGTTTGCTGGCACAGTACAATTAGCCTTTGTGCATCGGCAAAAGCTATTAATCCAATCCACGTTTTACAGGACGTCCCCTGCAGGTGAATCTCTTCGTCGCGAATTCGCGATTGAATAGACTAATGTCGGTTCATACATACTAATGTCGGTTCATACATGTGGCAGGGCTCTTATTATGTGGAATTATACACCGTGCAACATCTGTTTGCCATAGAGAAGTCAAGTATCACCACATGCATATTAGAAACTATTCATATGTATGTATATGTATTGGAAAAAAAAAGGAAAAACACTCACTGCAGCTTCTCGAGAAGTCTTACGGGTTGCTTGAGTGGCATCCATGAGAAGACTTAACTTTCCAAAACCATCGACAATCAATATTCCCGAAATGATCATGATTATGTCCATGCTCGATTTGGCACAAAAGTAGACAGACCCTTATTTTCTAGCTTAAATAAAAGGTACTTTAAAAATATGAGATTTCTTTCATAAAATGTGAATTACACAAAATAAAATTCTAAATTGAAAAAAGTCCAATTCACTACCCATATATGGTCTAAGTCTAAATAACCCCTAAAATAACTAAAGGTTTACTTAACCCCTGGGTTTGTTAAACTGAGTTAGACTTCACCTTTATCTCGTATCTAAAACTAGCCTTGCTGAGTTGGCCGGTAGAATTGACACCTTGGAATCCTGCATGCCAGACATGTTTAAGATTCAAAATAGCTCCTCCCGAGGCTCCCCATTCGCTCTCATCTCCTTCTCCATTTCCAGCGAGATTTAGGGTCCAAGGTTAGAGGGCTGGGGATCAGGGTTGGAGGGTTGGGCTCCGGTGAGCTCCTCCATTGCCGAGCTTAGAAGCAAGACAGGGGGAGGCAGGCAAGCCCGATGGAGGTGAGGTCGGGGGCGGGGGCGGGGGCGGTGAGGCCGGCGGCGATGGCGCTGCCGGTCCGGATGGTGGGCGGGGGTGACGACGACAATGGCGGTCGGCGGTGGGGTCGGAGGGCGGCTGCTGCAGGCGGGCTATTGTCTTGCCAGAGCTTGTAATACCCAGAGTTATTAAAAGGCTAAGAATGGTCATTAAGATGCTAATGGTGAAATTTGGATTAAAAAGGGGTATTATGAGCCAAGTTCAAATTTGATCAAAAATTCAAATTCAAGATTTAAATTTGGAAAAATTTGAAACAAATGTGGAATCAAGATTTGAGGATGTTTAGAATTCAAAGGAATCAAGTTGGAGGTCAAATTTAAGTCATAGGCATCTCAAATGCATAGTCAAAGTGGTTGACTTGAGTTACTATTTACTGTCTGAAAATACTCGTCTGAAAATAGTGACAATCAACCAACTTTGAAATTAATTTCTGAAGGATTTTTCATCTAATCTAGGAGATGTTTTGGAACACAAGTAGATTATGATATTCATTGAATCTATTGGATATGTTATTGGCCAGATAAAACAAATAATTCATATTTTGAATGAGGTTCAAATTTTGAAAGTTGTGCAATTTTCAACTTAGCTGATAAACTGAAGTCCGAAACAGTGCTAAGTACTAAACTTTGAGCTTGAATTCTGAGAGATTTCATATTAAAGACTTGGATATTTTTGGAGCCTAAGTACTATTGGACATTCAGAGAACAATTTGAACTTGTTTTGGATAGGTAAAAGAAGGATTTCAAATTTAATTGGGAGCTCAAATTTGGAAAGTGCACACAGTTTTAGACTAGACTTAATGGCAAATGCCAGTCTGAAAACAGTAAGGAGTGGCCTACTTTGGATCCAGTTTTTGAGAATTTTTACATGTATACCTTGGACATAAACATGAAAAATGAAATATATAACATGAGTTCAACAAGTTTCAGCAGTTTTTGGGCAATAAATAGTTGGTTTGAATATTATAATTGGAGCTCAAATATTGAAAACGGAACTGTTTCAACATTGAAGGTTAACTGACGAGCAGATTTAGAAAGAGATTGAGTTTTGCCCAAAGTTCAGATAATTTTATCTCCTAATATGTTGCTTCTTGAGGCAAAAGTCCTATCTATGACTTGTAGTAGATTAAACCGTCTCCAACTTTGGTTAAAGTATTATGGTATTTGGGTGATCGTTTTGGATGGAATTTGACGATGAACAGGCCGGGTTCAAAGCAAAACGTCGCCTGTTACCGCCTTTAGTCAGCTGCCCGCCTGCTTGCTTGCCGGCACCGCCGCCTCTTTGCTCGCTTGGCCGCCACGCAGCTGCTGCCTCGCCACCGGAGCTCCCTACGTGTCGCGCTCGAGCTAATCAGTCACAACCGCCTCCTCCGGTGTTTAAGTAGCGAGCCACCGCCGCCGTCCTTTTCTTTTCCCCATCCGCAAAACCAAAACCGACCCGTGTTTCAGTCGCCGGCGAAATCCATCCCCGTCCGGTCTCTGCCCGTCGTTTCCCTCCGTCAGCACCGCCGCCTGGAAGTCCTCGACCCATTCCTCCCGTCATCGTCCAATCCATTTCACTTTAGCGCCCTCTCCGCCATCATCTTCCTTAGTGCCGGCCGCCCTCTGTCTGTTTTGTAAGCCGCCGCCGCCGCCGGTCAATTCCTTGAGCGCCGCCGCCTCCCGTCCTTTTCCCCTCCCGGAAACTTCTCCGCCAGAACCTAAACTCCACCCCACGGCCCTCTGTTCCCCAGCTTAGCACCGGCGAGCTTGTCCTCGCCGTGTTTTCCGTCCGCCGGCCGCCATAGCTACCCTCTCCAGTGAGCACCTGTCCGCCGTCCTTTTCCGACCAGTTTCTCAGTCCAGGAGGCCTGTGTAGGTGCCGTAGAAGCTTGCGGGCGAGTCAATGGCCGGAGTTTTGCCGCGGTCGTCCTTCGCGCCGGCCAACCCGCGGCCGTATCCGCCGCTGCCGCCGCACACCCCTACACAGCCCACCACCCTACACGATAACACCACCAGTCGATGAGCGCTGACCTAGGGAGTCTCCCAGCAAGGTCTCGTCGCCGGCGAGGTCACTGGCGGCGAGCTTTTCGCTGTACCCGCCGATGTACCCTCGGGTTGGGCCGGGTGCGCTGTGCCTCGGTTTAGGCCCGCGCGTCAGTGAGAGAGGTTACGGCGCAGATGAGTAGGTTTAGTTTTCCAGGGGGTTTTCGGGAAAAACGGATTTAGGTGTTTTAGAAATTAGTTTTAAATCCAGTTTTCATATTTAATTCATTATAATTTATATAAATGTCCAAAAATAGTGAAACAAATTTTGTTAGGTTTTTTATTTTTATTTATGCATTAAAAATTCTTAAACCCTAGGACAAGATAATAAAAATTAGGTATTTATTTAAAGATATTTAAATAAATACTTAACCTTTATAAAATGTATATTCGCAAATTATTATTAATGAATTAGGTTTTGAGATTAGAAATTATTTATAATGCTTTTTCTAAATAAAAGAAAACACTTAAGTTATGTTAGTTAAGAAAATAATTTGTGGATTAATTTTTTATGAGTAGTTTAAGTGTTGGGTTGCAACTTTATCATGAAGATAAGTTGTATGGGTAGTGTTTCATAAATTTTTGCATATTCTAACGGTGGCCTGCGTCGTATTGTAGAACCTAAAACAGAACCTAAAACTCTTGAAGTGGATTTTGTGGAATTATCTGAAGATCGTCAGGCGTTCAAGAAGGGTGTTGAAGTTGCTTGAAGGGTTTTCTGAAGAAACTAATATTTTTTGACCCAGGCAAGCCTCAGAATATCTACACCTATCTAATTTCAGAAATTATTATTGATGTGTCCAAATTATTGGTTATTTCCCTATTTATGCATTAGGTCTAGAGTTGATTGAAACCTTACTTTTGTGCACAATCCAACCTTGTTTGTTAAGGACATCTTTGCCACCTATTCAAAATAATTAGTAAATGTCCCCTGCTTAGCAAAGCATAGTCATGCTACCCCAATTCTTTCTGAGTACCTCTGGCGCTTAGCAACCTAAGGTAATTTGTTTGTACATGTTTATATTAAGGAAATGGCCTGTTTTGAAAATAGTGGACGGAAGCTTGGATGGAATTAAGAAACTGTAGTTCCATCTACTCGGTTAATGAATTAAGGTCTGTTTGTTGTCTTAACCAGTGATCAAGTGATATTACCTGGTTGCTTACTATTTATGGGACTAGCAAAGTCCAGTAGGTTAGTTGTCTCTCTGATTAGAAATATTCTTACCCGTGCTTGGCATGCGGGAGAAAGGCATGGACGTAGCCTGAAACTCACATGGAGATCAGGCCAGACGTGGGGTCCCATGTGGGGGTGCGTCTCTAGATTCGGGTAATTATGTTTCCGATCTTCGGGTACGGCTAATTGAAAGGTCGTTATGTGCAACTCATGCAGTTGTGCGTGGCTGGTGATTAGGTATCTCCTACAAGATGTAAATCGGTCTAGATCGCCGTAATTCTCGGTTATGAATGCAGTTGATCATCGCGTAAGTATCGTAGAGTAATCAAGTTTAATATGATATTTTTCTTGAATTAATATTGTCGTATGATGTTAGTTCCACTTGATTGATCAAAATATTTTATTCACCTAGCTTGGTTAAACTAATTGTGGTTAAAATAATAAAACTAACGTTCCATAGGTAGTAAGTTTTTCGCAAAATGATGAGTCGGCTAGTACACTAAAAGGCTATCATACTCCTTGGAATTTTATTTTAGTTTATCTATACTGGTTAGACGGGTCAATCTTGCTGAGTACCTTCGTACTCAGGGGATCCTAGGTTGTTGTTTTTTAATCTTACAGCAGTAGTCTGGCGAAGATGAAGGCCCGAAGAATTAGGGTATTTTACGAGTCTCACAATACTCTATAATAAACTTAGTTGCTTATTACTTTACTTCCTAGACTTGTTTAAATTTAAAACCCTTATAATTGTTTAACTTGCACTCTAAGTTTGTTTCAATCTATGGTTTGTAATAATTCGTACATTCATTATATATGTAAAAATGTAATATTTGTTGATGCTTTCCCTTCGCGGGAGCGATCCTGATGTATGGCTAAGATTCAAGTTGTGGATGATTCGAGACGTCCTAGGGACACTCGACGGACTATCGGATTTAAACTGTTTAAGTACGTTTTGAATAATTGCTGTTCCGATAGTGATTAGGTGCAATTTAAATCGGACGGTTCCGTCATAAAACTCCGCCAATAAAAAACATCCCAGTCCACAAGGATACCATCGAGATCACAAGTTAAGTAAATATAGCATTTTTCTTTTCCTAATAATCATTGCATGGGATGTTATTCATATGCCTACGGTATCGTGTCATATTACATGGGCTAAGAAATCAAACAATATTATTTGTATCGGAATGGAAACAGTACTTGTTCATGTGTCTTGTGCAAAAATCATGAAGAAAATATCAAATGAAACATCCAAAAATTTGAAGTCACCGACAAGTAGGCTCCAAGTAGTGAACCCGGGTACCACCGCACCGCTAGACAAGCCATGTCAGTGAGGCCGTGACGGCTGGCAACTACTGTAGGTACAGCGGGGGAGGACCGCAGAGCACATCTGTCCGCACACGCCGCGCCGCGGCGTGCGTGACGCGCCACGCGACGAGCACGGCCGCATGCGAGAAGCGAAACGGCCTGGTGGCCACGCCGCGCCAGGGGTCAAGGGATGGCGCCGCGATTTCCATGCGTCGTCGGTCGTCTCCGCTCCCGGCTACAAATACCGGTCCCCCCTCTCCGTCCGTTCCGCCCGCCATTTCTGCCCCCGGAACCGACGCGCACGGCTCTCTCGGCTCCCATCCGCTCCAAGAACAGCAAGCGGCCGGCAAGCAAGCGCGCACGATCTTCTTCTTCGACGTCTCGGTTTCGAACTTTCGATTCGTAGTACGACGGCCATGGCGAGGTCGGCGACGGTGATGGTGCTCGCGGCGGCGCTCGCCGTCCTCCTCCTGGCGTCGTCGTCAGCCCCCGTGGCCAGCGCCGGCCGGGCCGACCCGGCGGCGGCGGTCGTCTCCCATGGCCATCAGGTACGCACGCATCGCGCGGCGTGTTCTAGCTAGCTTTGGCTGTTGATCTGTCGTCTTATGTGGCTTCTCCGGTCGATGGCGTCTGGTTTTCCGGCCGGCGGCGGTGTTGCAGGCGCAGGGATCGACGGCGGCTGGGGAACGCGGGTGCGAGGGGGCGAACGACGAGGACGAGTGCATGATGAGGCGCACGCTGGCGGCGCACACCGACTACATCTACACCCAGGAGCATCACAACTAGCTAGTTTAATCCTAGTTGGTGATCGTAGTAACTTGTAGTATGCATATGCATGTGTTCATGTTCTCTCTGTTGTGTGTGAACCCAGTGCATGGCGCGTTACATGTATGCGTTTGATAAAACAGTTTGAACAATAGGCTTCCATGCCATTGCGATCGATCCATCCTCCAGGTTTTGATTAGTTCTGCGACTGTTTGTATGCCCGGAATCAGAGAATCTTGAATTTTCAGAGCCAGGAAACTTCAGAAAACATGAATTTCACATGAACAAGTTCAATTATCCCTGGTTCAGTCAGAGGGGCCTAAACGAGGCCGTACTTTCAGGATTTGTCACAGTTACAAAATCGTACAGAATCTCTGCTAATCTCCATTTAGGTGGCCAGGGTTTGTACGATCGAAGCACTTTTCGAAAGATCGTGACAACGAATATCTGAATCGTGTGAACTTCTTTCCAGTCTTCAAATCAGAAAAAGAACAAGTTAATCACAGCAAGTAAACAAATCTCTGAATAGAGCCATGGCATCATGAGCAGTGTATATTCCGAATGCCTGAGCAGGCATGTCCAGCGCGATGACTTGCTGACAGATGCAACAGGTCAAACAACGGCCACAAGATTTTGTCCGAATCTTGTTAGACACCATGACAAAGCGAGCATTGACCTTGCTCATATTTACGTATTCCGGAGAGGGTCAGATCAGCAGTTTAATATCCGCGAAGTTGACGACACCGTACCTGCTGAGTTTCTGATGGATGGATATGCAGCAGATAAGCATAGTCTCTCTCTAGAACACTTGATAGATGCCGTCCTCTTCATTACTTTATCCACAATCATCTCTTAATGCAATGCTTACTGGTTAAGTAGCTGACTCAAGCTAACAGCCGTTCGTGTCCTCACTTGGACTGGACGTGCCCTTCTTCAGCAGTCAGCGTATCGAGACGCCGATGTGTATCGTCTTGGTTCTTCTCAGCGGTGCAAGTATCATCTCCATGAAGATATGGTATACGGAGCCATCAGATTAACTGGGGTGATGGGGACGACAGAGTTGACCACCAATCCGTGCGTGCCATGGCAGCATGCGCTTTCTAGACCTGCACATCTCTTTCCAGAGCTATTCAGGAGTGCACGCAGATGGAAGACTGATCACGACCTGCGTGCGTCTTCCCTCCCTCCGAGGCTCTGACCAGCAAACTGACTCTCGTGGATGCGCAGTCTTTCTGCCACTGAAGAGCTTCCTCAGATCAGATGAGTATATACAAATGCAGAGGAGGCAGCCTGATTCATGCAAGGATAGAGAGAGACTGCATCAGGTCAAACAATCTTTAATCATGAAAGGTAGGCCATCAGAATACAATTCTCCATGAAGAAACAAAGGGTCTTTGGTTCTGGAACATCGTTACCTGTAGCTGGTGTCTTGACTCCGTACAGATCTGGGTGTTCTAGAGAGGGGTTGATATTGAAACGTGAGAGAAATAGGCAGAGAGTGACGTGCAAAGTCAGTGTTCACACCTGAGACTGAGGAGATCCAGAGGCACTCCAAATTTGACACAACAACGCTGATGTACGGTAGGTTCTTCTTCCAACCCTCGGGCTGAAACTTCTTAAGAGACCTGCAGCCACTAAGATTTTCTAAGGATCAGTTTCTCAACTACGGGATTTAATGCCGTTGGACAATACAATTTGGAAACGTCACAGGTTTGGCAACCTAATTGCTGCTGCTCCATCAGAACCCAGCAGCAAAGTTAGAAACACGATATGAACAGAGCAGCAGCAGAATCTCATACGGAACCCTCCGAAGTTCAACCAGCGACATCTTTTATAGAAATTATAAGAAAGTCAGAGGCCATAAATCAGCAGACTAGATTGTCAAACACAACTAACGAACTGCACTCTGGTATTGTATGGACAAAGAATTTCTGAACTCTGAACTATGGAGGCTATCTACCAAGTTGCCTAGAGAGAGAAAACACAACTTTGCACCAGGATATGATAAAACAAAATAAATCAATTCTTTGATACATGGTAGACAGAAGTTATTAAGTATTGAAGCCATGACTATCAGCAATTCAGTACATATTAGAGTTATATATATATATATATATATATATATATATATATATATATATATATATATATGCAAAATTGTGTCTTGTGGTGTATATTAATCTTGTGACATGCTAAAACATCAGTGTATAGGGAATAAAATAAAACAGATGACACAACGGATAAGGTGCGCCTACCTACACCTACACAAATCAACATCTCAACTTTCGCGTCATTATGTACTGTTTCCATACATCTACCATATAATGAGATAATCTAACAATTACTTCCGAATAGGATATTCACTCTTGACACAGACAGTACCATGGATAATTCATCACTAAATATTTTTGAGAGAATGTCTCTAATAGTCTGTGATCACAGATGGGTCTCTTGATCAATTCATCATAAAAGAACTTGCTCAGTATAGAACTAGGGTTTAGGGTTGGATTGGACACAGAACCCTCTTGAGCTCCTAACCAAGATCAGAGTAATTATAAACTGGACAATGATATGGACAAGTAAATTATCTCAAGGGTTTTTGCATAGCAGATCAGATAATGTGGTTCCATCAAATAAAACAATTCCATGAAACAAGGTAGAGAGAAGCCCTCAAATATTAACAGCCACATCTCCATACTTCACTACTACCAAAGCTAAACAGCTAAGTGAGTAAATGGAAAACTTTACCAATACATGACTTGAAAGCCAGCTTAGCAACAGGGGAAATAGTGACAGACACGAGTAAAGGTATAAAAACAGTAGAATTTTGTGAAAAGAGTTTTTCTAACCTAATTCGCAAATGAAGATGATACAAGCTCTGGTAGTGGTAGATTACTTTGCCTCTGCAATCCACATCAGCTTAGAAGCAAAAAAGTTAAATAGAGGAAATCAAAATTAGGTGTGGCACAAACAAATCAAACCAACATCTCCTGAATAGAGGAGGTTGTATCAAAGTAGAAGAGAAACTAAAGAAATTTGCTATGAAATACAAAGAGCTAACTGATAATTAGTGGAAGGAAATGAGCCCCTATTCATCATCATATAGAACAATCTGTGCCGAATCACAGTTGTTTCTGTAAAAAAAGAATTCACCAAAACTATTAGCATGATAGGAGAAAAGCATATCAACACATTATCCTTTTAATTGAATGTACGGCCAGAGTTATTACACAAGAAACCTTGGAATCATTTATCTAAAATTCCTTTCCCATTCCCCATCTCCACCACTTCTATATTTCGAATTTACAGCTTTTGTATATACTATTCTCAGTTAATCGTACACAATCACACAAGCAGTGTGACATATAAAATATAAACTGTACAATCATCAACCAGAACTAGGGAATCCAAGGCTCAAGCCGGCACCAAGAGCCATGTGCCATTCAAGATATGCAAGCACAATGCTATGCAGATCGTGGCAATTACCATGGACCTATCACTCATATGCCTCAAGGCACGCAATCCAGCCCCAACTCTGGCATCACCTCCAGCCCTTGTGCCGGCGTGCAGTTTCCACAGCACAAACTCAAGGAACGACCGCACTGCCTCAAATGTCGCCCTGCCCGTCAAATCCAGAACGAATTTGCGGTTGCTCGGCACCACCAGCGCGCTTGACAGAGTCTCCACCCACCCTTCCCCAACCGCAAACCCACCACTGCTGCCGGAGGTGGCACTGGCATTAGCATTTCCACCGGTACCGTTGGCACTGGACAGTACGCCATGGGATGTCTTCACCAGTGTCTCTACGGAGGCGCTGCAGAGTGCAACGAAAAGCTCTTGCAGCCGGGCGCCGTATGTGGGGTTGGTAGCGGCGGCGAAGAGCTGGTCGTAGGTGTTGATGTGGATGGTCTTGTCTATGAAGACGCCGACTGCGGTGGCCGTGAAAACCTCGACCCATCTGCGGATCGCCCTCTGGCCCTTCCGCGTGGTGAGGGCGTCAACCCAGCTCTCCGGCGAGGTGTCCGCCATCGAAGTCTGCGATGGGGACGAGTAGAAGGCGAGGACGAGGTGGCGCCCGAAGCTGCCGGCGACGGCGGACGCGATGCGCTCCTCGTCGGGGGAGAGCATCCTGTTCCAGAACGCGGTCTAACATCGAAACCTCTGTTCCATGTGTACGCACCGGGATCCGTATCCCGGCGTG
>NC_028451.1:1822946-1860905 GCF_000263155.2 Setaria italica | reverse complement strand
TCAGGACATAGAAGAGATGATCGTGCATGATAGTCTTACGTCATATCGTCCGCAAGAGGCTTTTGTGTTAATGGAGGATTGTGAGACTATTCATTAGTAGAATAGTGTTCGCGGCTACCCCTCTTGCTGAAACCGGAAGTCTAGTAGCGAGAATGCCGCCAGACGCAGAAAATCTTGGAAGTTACTCAGCACATGAAGAAGTTGAAGGAAGGGCGGCTGTCGAGCACACGCGGGGGGGAGTCGCCGGGCCGCCAGGAGGAGGGAGGAGCACACGTGGCACGCGGGCGAATTCTTTCCGGTGATAAGCCCGGCCCAGTTTGACTCAAGCCCAATTACAAGGCTCACCAGTCACCATATTTGTTCGGCTGGATCGCTGGGAAATGGAATAATCGCGACCCAGTTGAGGCCCATCCAAACAAATTATTGAGGTTTTCTGGCCAGTTCTCACGCGATACAAATGGAAACATAATTTTTTTATAAGGAAATGGAAACATACATTTGGATTTGGCCATTGCTGTGTACACGTAAATACACTGTACGCTTTTTTTCAGATGCTATGGAAATACTTGTTTTTTTTTTATCATCTGCTGTTATCTCCACAACGTGGGCTTCCACACCGCCGGGACAGTCATTACTGGCCTACAGCATGCGGACGACGCGGCGGCGTTGGACCTATGACGCCACGGCCGCCCATGCCACCGCCTCGCGTGTCGCCCGCGAGCCCCGCCTCCTTCTCCTCTCCGACGCCGCCCTCCACCGCGACACATACGGCCAAACGATCAGCTTCGACCGCCAGCCAATCCATCCTCCCATTCCTCCGCCGTGGGCCGCGCCGCTGGCTTCGTCGGAAAGAGGGAAGGGTCGTTAACTGCATACAGAAGTTTTCAAAAGGACCCCTCTTTCCATATTTTATCTTCAGAACTACCCCAATCGAATCACGATTATTCATCGCGATCCATCTGGGGACCGATTTTGAACCGTCCGATCAGTCCTGTGCAGCTCAGAGCAGTTGAACCGTCCGATCAGTCCTGTGCAGCTCAGAGCAGCAGAAAAAAAAAACCGGCACCAGTATTTTTTGAAATTACACCCTATGATTGAAGTTTCCGTCAAAATATCCCCCAAACTGGATCGCGATCCAACTTGGGGTCCATATCAACCGTTCGATCGGATACATGCAGCTGTGATCGAGGCCGGAAAAGAAGCAGCGACATTTTTCCAAAAAGGCCCCGTTTTCTGACGTCAGCCTTCAAGTCCACGACGGCGACGACGCCACTGGCCCACCGCGCACTGCAAGTCTACAACACCACCAGTTCACCTCTGCCGCCCGCCGGCCGCCGCCGCACGGCCGCAGCCAGCCAACTACCCATGGCCCCACCAGTTCGCGGTGCACTACAACAACCACCCGCTAGCGCAGCAGCTCCCACTAACCTTCTGGAGCAGGAGCCTTCGCCGCCGGCCGTCGCAGAGCCCACCACCCATGGCTTCCGGTTCCGGCGAAGAGCTCCACGGCCACGAGGATGAGGACTACGGCGACGCGGCCACCATGGAGGCGGTGCGGCAGCTGCGCGCCGGGTACGCCTGGGCGGACGTGGTGTCGTTCGAGCCGGCGTCGGCGGCAGGCCGCGCCGTGCGCGTGCGCGGCGCGGCGCAGGCGGTGCGCGCCGTGGGGCGGCGCGTGGCGATCCTCGTGCTGCGGCAGGGGGCGGCCACCGTGCAGTGCGTGGTGTCCGGCGGCGATGGTGGGATGGCGCGGTTCGCGGCCGGTCTGAGCCGGGAGTCGGTGGTGGACGTGGCTGGCGTCGTGTCGCTGCCACGGGAGCCCGTCCGCGGCACCACCCAGCAGGTGCTCGACGTTTTGACCCTGTCGATTCCGAGTCAATGTTCTTTCGCCACCGATCACGCCTGCTCACGCCCGCATGTGGTGATTGGTGAACAGCTCGTGGAGATCCAGGTGGAGAAGCTCCACTGCATCAGCAGGGCCGTCCCTAACCTCCCGATCAGCGTCGACGCCGCCGCGCGGAGCGAGGAAGATGTCGCAAGAGCCAAAGCTGTAAGCTCCTGGCTGCAGATCCTCGGCAACTTCTCCTTGCAATTCCCTGCTACTACGTGCATGATGAAATTCACTGCAAACATGCGTGTGCCTCATGTATCCACAGGCCGGGGAGCAGCTTGTTCATGTCGGGCAGGACAAGCGGCTGGGCTACCGGGTGATCGACCTCCGCACCGCCGCAAACCAGGCCATCTTCCGCGTCCAATGCCAAGTCGAAAACGTATGCTCTACAAAATTTGCTGAAGGACTCACTCACAAAATCCACTGCTAGCTAGCTAATCTTTTGTCAAACAATTTGAAGAAACATTTCAATCTGAAGAACACGCCGAAGAAAAAATTGCCGTACGTGCAGGTGTTCAGGCAGGTGCTGCTGTCGGAAGGGTTCGTTGGCATCCACACGCCGAAGCTGATCGGCGGGTCGAGCGAGGGCGGCGCGGCGGTGTTCAAGCTGGACTACAACGGGCAGCCGGCGTGCCTGGCGCAGTCGCCGCAGCTGCACAAGCAGATGGCGGTGTGCGGCGGCTTCGAGCGCGTCTTCGAGGTGGGACCCGTGTTCAGGGCCGAGAGCTCCGACACCCACCGCCACCTCTGCGAGTTCGTCGGCCTCGACGTCGAGATGGCGCTCAGGGACCATTACTCCGAGGTGAGGGTGCCTGACTGCCTGCCGGTTCTTCTTCGTCTCTACTGTTTCTGAGTCCATCTACGTGGAATGGTTTGGTTTGGCTCCATGGACATGAGCACATTGTTCTTCAATTCTCTTGTGTGTGGCAGGTGTGCGATGTTGTGGATCGGCTGTTCGTCGCCATGTTTGATCATCTGAACAAGAACTGCGCCAAGGAGCTCGAGGCCATCCAGAGGCAGTACCCCTTCAAACCGTTAAAGGCAAGCATTTGCATTTCATGTTGTCAGTGTCAGATTCAGATACACGATTGGTTTCAGATTCTAACCGATCGTTGTGTTGATGCTTGTTGCAGTACTTGGAGACGACGCTGCGGCTCGACTACGACGAAGGCATCCGAATGCTGCAGGAAGCCGGTGTCCACGTTGACCCCATGGGGGACCTCAACACTGGCCGAGAAAAAGCTGGGCGAGCTTGTTCGAGACAAGTATAAATGAGCCTGCTCCTCTCCTGTCAGTCTGTCAGCGATTCAGCATTGCGTGCTTGACCTGGGTAGAATTAAACCATGACAGGTACGGCACGGAGTTCTACATTCTCGGCCGGTACCCGTCGGCGGTGAGGCCGTTCTACACCATGCCCTGCTCCGACGACCCACGGTACAGCTGCTCCTTCGACGTCTTCGTCCGGGGCGAGGAGATCATCTCGGGGGCGCAGAGGGTGCACGACCCGGAGCTCCTGGCGGCGCAGGCGGAGGCACGGGGCATCGACGTCAGTACCATCGCCGCCTACGTCAACTCGTTCCGGTACGGCGCGCCGCCGCACGGCGGGTTCGGCGTCGGACTGGAGCGGGTGGTGATGCTCTTCTGCGGCCTCGGCAACATCAGGAAGACGTCGCTCTTCCCTCGCGACCCCAGGAGGCTGGCGCCATGACCCCAGCTCCATGACCCTGTCATGTGGACCCCCCGTAGTTACATGGCACAAGACATCTAACATTGCAAGCTGTTTCGAGACTAGTGCAACTCAGGATACATCATCAGTTGCACAAGAAGGGAGCAGCAGAATCTATGAAGCGACCTGAAACTAGCAGCTACATTATTCACCCCCATTCGATATACATTATTGGAACTAGGAGCAGTCCATGTACGTAGCTAATTATTCAACCTACTAGACTCGCAGAAGCTGATTCATGAGACAGGCCAGGCCTCCCTCCCTCCCATTCGAGCAAGTAGCTAGACAGCAAGACAGTCCTTGGGGTGCCAAGGAAGAGCGACAAAGAGCCATTCAGTCTAGTCTATGGGGCGTTACTGCTTGCCAGCGCCGAGGACTCGGCACCGGTATTCTCCCAGAGCCCAAATCGGGAAGATGTTCCTGTACTGGGAGTAACTGAGCATGCAGTTCTTGTTGAAGACTCCTATGATCTCCTGTGTTATGCAGAGCAAAAGGTTATTCATCGTCTAAGGAGGACTGCAATTAGTTATGGGATTAAAAAGAAACCTTGATACATACAAATATCGGTTTATCCTAGTTATTAATAAGGCAAAAAAAATCTGAGATACCTAAAACAATCGGATGTTTAGATATCCAGAAAAATGAGGAGATTATGAGGCGTCAATTGGTACATCAGCAACATATATATCTAGAATGTTCCAACCGTTTTGCTTCTACAGCAAAGTTTTAAATTGATGACATATGAGATGGAATAATGCATGTGTTAATATTTCCATAGATCGATTGTTACTTAGGAGGCGTTTGGTTGGGGCTCAGGTAACGCAAAGGGAAACTTAATCAGGTCACAGCTGGTTTTATGGTGGAATCACTGATTATGTCTTTTGTTTGGTTTGATGCGTTCACCGCTCAGGTATCACAAGGTAGTTTTCAAATTTAAATACTCCTCATGGTAAGTAATGCATTGTCAACAACCAATACTATACTGAAACATTACAAGAACGACATAGCAGTAACTGGAGTACCATGCTCTCTTGAATACACCAGTAAGATCTCGATGCACATACCAGTACTTTCTTTAGCAACTAAACAAGAATGTTAACTATTTTGAAATAATTAACTTAGGACACAAGATAAGGAAACACAAGTGTATCCAAAAAAAGTATTCAACATAGACTGAAACCTAGCCAACGAGAACTCAGGTAATCTGAAGATAAAATGAGAACTCAGGCTCTCCATATTCAGCATAGACTATTCATCACTTCATAATAACCATCTCACACAGGATAGTTTAACCATGTGGACTCGAAAAGATGCAACCTCCCTATCTTGATCCACCTTCTATCCTATTCCTTCTCTCTTCCTCTTCAAAAGAAAAAACAGAAAACAAGTAATGAGCTGTGAAATTTATTTATAGAAAGAATAATAGACATAATGATTCAGCAAGCATGTTCAACCAGATGCTACTTCTAATATCAATAATTGACTGAATTTTTTTGCTCAAGATTAGCAGCCTTAAACTACAAGCAATGAGCTATATATAATACAATATGTTAGCATGATATGACTGCAAATTTAGCAAACAGAATTGTCCATTTTGTTTTGCAACAGAATATCCAATTAAATAGATATGGAATCCACATATCCAATTGAAGAACAAAATTGATTTGCTGCACAAATTCTAGGAAATACTTTAACTAACCATCTATGCTTGGTCTGAAATACTTTAACCACATATCCAATTGTTGTTAACTAGCAAGACCCGACAAGTAAGACTCATGTACGAGCAAACACACTAGCAATAAATAAACAGCTGAAACAACATAGCAAAGTGTCACATACCAAGCATGTTTAGGATAAATTCTCTCCTCAGTGTCTCGTCCATTGTTAACAGCATGCTCATTTGGTCTAGAATTCTCATAAACACACTAGCAGCTTTGACTTGTTTGCTCCCTGTGAACCCAAGCTTGCACAGCTCTGTTGTTGCCTTTTCTTTTAACTTCTGCTGATGATCCTCTTTGAAATTTTTCTCTTGAACAGCAACCTCACGTTCCATCACTGCTGCCATTTTTCCCATATTTGTAGCCACACCCTTTAGATCACCTTGGACTTCATGTAACATGTCCAAAATAGGGTCACTTGATGTTGCAGATACATGATCCTTTCTCTTCCTGTCTGTCTTCCGCCTCTTCAAGCTTGATGAAGCTGAGTCAATAGAGCGTCTAAGGGTTTCTCTAGACATCCTATCCTCCTCCTCCTCTTGATGGTTATCACCTTCAACTGCAAGTTCTTTCTCTATGTTTCCAACTGCTTCGCTAAACCCTTCTGCGCCTTCACCATTTGCTATGTCACTCCCATATATGGCAGCCAATGAATCATAATAAGGGAAAGCAACACCATATAGACCCTTCGCTTCAGGATGATACTGCAAAGGAATGAACTAGTCTTTCTCAACCTTGGCACGACACAGAATGTTGCATTGCAAGTTGAAATGAAATACCTACATTGAAGTAAAGTTTAGACATACCTTACAATGTGCTTCATACTATATTTTTTCACACTGAAGCATCTTTCTATTCTCATCCTAGTTGAAGCCACTTTTGTTAAGCATTACCTCCAGTGCCCCGAACTTTGTTCTAAAGTGCCTTACTCTTGACTCAATGTGGGGAACAACAGATATTCCATAGTTAGGTAACTTTTCAGCCAGATGAGTCTCAAGCACTTAACAATATCCATTCTTAAAGCCTCCCTCGCCCTTCCACCTTGGGTCCAAAGATATCTCATACAAGGCTTTAACCAATTCATCATCCTCGGCAACAGTCCACTTCCTTTTATTCTTTCCCTTATCACGGATTGTTGTTGTTGAGCTCTCAGATAAATCCATAGCTGCACAAAATGATAACATGTTAGAAGGGATTGTAAAACAAATCTACAAGTACTATACATTAACTTTAAACTCAGTAAACAGAAACTTAGGGGCGCACTTCTCCCCTGCGCGAGATGAGGGTGATGGGAGTATCGAGAGGATGTCGGGGGTGACGGGGGAGCCGAGGTGGAGCGGTATTGATAGGATACCGGGGAGGGAGGCCCGTAATCGGATGGAAACTGCCTGGTATCCGATTGCGGGTAATCGGATTGTGGAGGAGGTTGAAATAAATGGGTGTATGGGTATCGCTTAACACCTGTAATCTGTTTACGTTACATTTATGCGAACCAAACGCCTCCTTAGTTGCTATCACGAATGGAGTATCAGGATTTGAAGAATTTAAATCAGCACCAATCTGATCATACATATAATATAATGTGAGAACTGGAAACATGTTTCAGATATCACACCTCATACATAATATTGAATTCTCTGCAGAAATATCTAGAATGAGGCACCCTATAGAGGGTCAGTATGTAAAGAAAGTTAGGGGCATAACCTTGACAAGGAGCTTCATTCATTTTATGCGAAAAGATTCACTTGCTTTTGCAGAAGCGACACAAAGAATTGCTGCTAGAGGTGTACGTAGATCTGCCGAAACCATATTTGGCTGCAGTTTTAAGAAAAAAGACATTCAGCACAGAATTATAAAGATTACTGGAGCGCCCAATGCCAAACTGACTGAAAAGTGACACTTGAAATTCAGGAAGTGGAAAAAAGGCTTTAAGTAAGAATTTGTATGCATATTGAAAGAGTATTTTTCACAGTTATTCATTAAGATACAGTGCCAACAGCCCATTTGGCATCACCCTCAATATTCAAGATGGCACACACACACACATCACAAACCCTCCAAAAAGCAGCATAACTTGCTTAAAATAATTAGTTTAACCCAGCATGCTTTTCAACTAGCGACTTTAGAAATGCAAGACGAATAATTTAACAAGCGCAGGCCAGTGTGCCAGCATGAAAGAAACATGGAAAAGCAAGGAAAATGAGGAAACAAGCCCTAATAAAGCAAATATAAAGAAGCACAAAGAAAAATTTTATACTTATTTGATCTTAAATAGTCACAAAAGGAGCAGCTCAAGATAACTAAGTATAATTTTTATCTAAAAGACACAAGTTCCTATACCCCAACCTCAACTAGAAGATCAGGACGAGACTCCAGGGTTACTAAGTGTCTAAACCCTCCCTTGAATTCAACAACACAAAAGCAAGTAGAAGCATCATATTAATAATTACACCTGCATGGTGCTCCAATAAAATTTGCAAGACACCAGACCCTCCATACGAAGCAGCAACATGTAGCGGTATCCCTTTAGAAGAAGATATGTCAACACAAGTACCTCTAGATATCAACAGACGTGCCATTCCGTCGTACCCTAGAGAAAGGGTGAAAAACATGCAATAGTGTTAGAGCTAATGAATACGATTTACACATTCTTAACCACTCAGTACAAAAGAATCCTGATAAGGCCAATGCCTTAACAACAAGATGTTCATATTCATGGAACTCCTTTGATTCGTGTTTAGTGAAATACAGGAGGAGTGAAGTTTAACTAAACTATATACAACGAGATTAGTGAAACCAGATCTAAGATACTATCAGGCTCCTAGTGGCAAGTACACATGAGTTTCTTCGAAACATTGAATGTTCATGACACAAAAGTGGCCTTATCATAACCAGATAGTACAACAGTTGAACACTTGATGGCTGAAAATGGATACAGTATGGTTTGTTTGCTTCAAAGCACTACACAGTGATGCTGCTAAAAAATGTAAGTAGAAATTTACTGATGTGCAGAAGCATAACCTTCTTTTGCAGCATAATGCAGAGGTGCAAAGCCTATGGCGTGCTGGTTATTCAGATCGGCACCTTTGTCAAGAAAATACCTCGCTACAATTGCTTTTCCATGAGACACCGCACAAGACAGAGGAGTCAAACCTGTCAATAGTGTTACCAACAAGTGATTTGTTCATATCACTACTGCCAAGCAATCATAAATGACTATGTATAGCTCTAGTGATTTACTAAGTTAAAACATTAATGCTAAGCAATGGTTCATAAACAATTTACAGCCCACAGGAGACCTATTACTGATTTACAATGCAGTACAAACATCCCCAGTTTCATAACTAGAGGAACATATCACACAGAAACACCATGAAGAAGCTAAAATTAACATCGTAACAGAGGTTCACTGAAAACACATTCGCTATCAATTGACATGGGCCATTCCACAAATCAGATTTGACCGGCACATTGTTACAATACGTATACATACAGAATAAACATCAGTACCAGAATTGATTGAACTTCACAACATGATCTCAGAACAAAAATGCAGAAAGGAACATGTAAGCGGGTGTGACTTTACTGGCAATAGCTATCATGCCAGGTAAGACTATGAACAAGCACAAAAAGTATGCAACCAATAGCAATGACAACAAAGTAGCAGACTTATAATGTACTTCATCACTGTATAATACCATTTCTAGTGATAGAGAGGTGACACTAAGAAACCATGTTGTACAAGAAGAAACAAGAGCATTCATGTACCACAATTATAGAGTATGATCTCCTGATAAAATATATAAACAATTCACGTCATAAAAGACCATATTTTCAATTGGCAGATCGTCAAATTCTCTCTTTAAGAATTACATAACAACCAAATCATTATATAAGCAGAAAAACTGAACTAATCAAAACATGAAAACGTTTAATCTAGCACCTGAGGACATACGTACCGGAGCCATCAGTAGCAACAGAATTGAGGTAAAATCCGAGATGCTCCACCAAATGCTTGCAAGTATCCATTTGCCCCTTGCTTGCAGCATCATGCAGTGGCCCAACACGCTCCTCCCTCTCTCGGATCTCACATTAATCCCCTCCATCATCCCTTTTGCTATCCTTTTTTTTTTCAAAAGATCCAGTGAAAAACAAATTCTGGGAACTCATTGATATCATATTTCCACAATGAATTATTGCATAACACAAGAGACTGTTTGGCTTTGTACAGTTTACAGTTTTCTGTTTCTTTCCTATTATTAATATATTATCACAGTAGGGGCTTCCCCTACTGTAAATCCATCCAAAAAAAAAGTTCAGCACCATCCAGAAATCACAATATAACAGTACAAAATACATTTAACCGAGGAGGAATTCATTTCTAAAAGCAGCATAATATCTTTCAAGATTCATGCATACAGTAGCAATTTGGAACCAACAAGTACGAAGAAGGAAACAACTCCATCACAAACTAGTATAATATCAAATTACGCACTGAGGCGAGAAATACCCATGTGAAGAATAGAGAACAGAATCCCATTCCTAAACTAAAATTCTGGTTAACCCAAGCCAAATTCCACATCCATTTCTACAAATCTACAAAGGAATTAACAATGAGGAGGCAAGCCACGTTCTCGATCTTACTCATGGTGCGGACGCGGTCGCAGTCCTGCGTCGCTATGATGCGCTTCATGTGCTCCATCGTCGCGGGTCCTGGGCGCGCACGCACGAAACAGCATCACGCATCCGCCATTAGAGGCCTCGAACAGGACGGATCCAGAACCAAATTAAGCTATAGAAAACAACAAGGGGAAAAAACGAATTGCTCCGGCCGCGTCGCACGTACTCATGCCGCTGGTCATCCCGAGACCGGCGGCCATGAGGTCCGTGAACTCCGCATCGTCGAGGTCGTGGTTCCTGTCTGCGGGCGGCCCGTTCCAGCCGCCGCGCCACCGCCCGCTCGCCATGGAGCGATGGAGGGCACTCGCGAAGGATGGTGGCTGGGGTTTGGGAGTGAAGCGAGGAGGAGGCTTCAAGGGGGGGAGAGAGGGGGCGGCGACGAGGGTGAAGGGCGGAAGTTTTTCGGATGGAGGCAGAAATGGTTACGCGGTAATCTGAATTGGAGTGTTCAATTCAGAGGACTGTAGCATCCGCTATAGTAATTTGTGAGGTAAGCTACAGTACCGTACCCCGAATTAACACTGTAGCTAATACTGCATAAACAGTGCTCCGGTTTAATATACCGATATTTTTTACTGTTCATTGCGACAGTAGCGAGCGCTTCCAGTCTTTAATCCTCGATCGGATAGTCCTGAAGGGCTTCTAATACCAGATACTGTAGCTCCTCTGAATTGAACACTTCAGTTCAGAAAAATCCGGACCTGTTCGCTTCAGCTTATAAGCCGGTTGAAAAGCTGAAACGGCCGGCTGAAAAGCTAAAACGGCTGATTTGTTGTGAGAGAAAAACACTGTTTGGTGGCTGATAAGCCGGCTGAATAAGCTGAAGCGAACAGGCCCCCTACCCAGACCGCATAAGAAGTACTACAATACTACAATAATGTGCCAGACATAAATTGGGAAGTTTGTGCAAGATAACCTGGTGATACTTACGTGGCAGTACAAACAGAACGCAAAAAAAGAAAGTACTAAATTGTTCCAAAGAAAAAAGAAAGTACTAACTGCATGTTTATGCTATCAGCATAGGTAAATAAAAGTATCACAACAAGGTAAAAGACACATCATTAATTAACATGGATTCTCTGCAATAATATATACAACTCACCTCTCGCAGGGCCGCATATTAGACGTACATTTTCAATACACATGCATTAATCTCATTCAAAAGACACTTTACATGTGGAGGTAAACTGATCCTGCTCGCTCTATTAATTTCGCATACAATTGCATCATCACCAGCATTTTTTTGTTGCTGAGCTGAGCGATAGCTAACTGAACCACCGATTGATTTGGTTTGCAGTCTGAGAAAGCTGATCAACGAACTGGCGACTTCAATCGGAAGTTCTGACAGGAGACCTGCTAGGAAATACATGGTCCGATTTTCCAACAGCAACTAACAAGACCAGTTGCATCAAATGTGCGCAGTCCACACTAATGGTTTTCCCTGAGCAGCGACTACCGAGAAAACTCAAGCGAGGTTGCCTTCGTCGAGTTCATCCTGTGGAGAATAATTGTTTTTGTTTGTCAATGGTAATTACTCATCAAGGGATGTCATTGCTGTCAAGCATTGAGAAGGGGCCGGGGACGGTTCACGAAGACCGAACTCCTCCACGCCCTTGACAGCAAGTAGGCAGGATGGTGCCTGGTGCGCACCCATGGAGCCGCCGGTAAAGTCGAAACAAATTAGAAGCCACGTGTGTACAGGCTTTGTCATGTTTGTTGTTCAGAAGAGATCAATCATAAAAAAAATCAGCAAAAGCATACGCAAGACGTTTCGAAATCGAGCAACAACAACAACAACTCATATCTCCGTGCACATGCCGATAAGCTTTGTAAGGGAAAAAACTGACAATAAAAAATTTTGAGCAGGAAATGATCAATCAGAAGCATATCAAATCTTCCTGGTACACAGAAGCTGTATTTTCCCGAATTCAAATCGCTTGCTCCAACAGATGTCATAAGAACTAATACAACATAGTCAGGCGATGGATATAATAGGAATCACGATTTATAATACTAATCATAGCTGAAAGCAGCGTGGACACATGTATATCATTGCTGCCTACTTTCGAAGATAACTAAGGGGTGTTTGGATACGAGGTGCTAAACTTTAGCAGGGTCACATCGGATGTTCGGATGCTAATTATGAGGACTAAACATGAGTAATTACAAAACTAATTGCACAGATGGAGTCTAATTCGCGAGATGAATCTATTAAGACTAATTAATCCATCATTAGCAAATGGTTACTGTAGCACCACATTGTCAAATCATGGACTAATTAGGCTTAATAGATTCGTCTCGTGAATTAGACTCCATCTATGCAATTAGTTTTGTAATTAGATTATGTTTAATACTTCTAATTAGTATATAAACATCCGATGCGATAGGTGCTAAAGTTTAACAGGAGGTATCCAAACACCGCCTAAGTAGCATCATGTTTTTCAGGCCAACGCCACCAAAATATTGCAAAAAGGTACTTATTTCTTAAAACAAACCAAGCGTAACCCTGTAGACTGCAAGAATTCCTCAAATGTCTTGTTGGATTCTCCACTTATGTATCCTGAAATTCAGAAACTTACGAACGTAAGTGGTGGTGGTGGTAGTGGTAGTGGTAATGGAAGATTGTATCAGGTTAATGGTGAGACAATTCTCTAGCTTCAGTGTGGTTGATCCGATCCGGGTCTCATGTGAGGGCCTTAAGAGGTTTGCCTTTGTTTAGGATGGTCTTAAATTCTTAATTTTTCTGCTTGATCATTGGTGCCAATTTCTATCAGGCTTTTTGCCTTATTAGTAAGCCTGCAACCCTGCATTTATCGTAGTCTGTGTACCCCAGCTAGTACTTTGGCTTACAATGAAAGGCTAGAATGATTATGTTTGGTTTGATCTCGAAATATTTTTAGAGTCAAGAAAATTATCATGTAACAATGAAAAACCACAACTTCGTATGCAACATGTTACTCCTACCTAATTTCAATTTTGTTCAAGCACTTGTGGCTTGAAATTAGTTGGATACTCAGAAAGTTGTTAGTTTGTTACTTGTAGCTAATCTGGTAAAAGCATTCAGGATCAGACTCATTATATCTTTTCGAATCTTGAATCTGGAACAATGGTCGCCCTAGTCTGGAGTTGAAAACATGCCTGCTTCTTCGCCGCCGCGGCCTCCGCCGTCCAGCTTCAACCTCTCTCCTCGGGACTCTCCCGATTAGGACCGGGACAGAGGCCGCGACCGCCGCCGCCGCGGCGACGACGGCTCCCTCCGAGACCGCGATCGGCACTCCTCCCGCCGGGAGAGGTGGGGGTGTAACGAGAGGAGGGAGCGAGGGCCTGAACGCGGCCGCGACAGGGAGCGCGGGGACCGCCCGGAACGGCGACGGAGATCGGCGGCGGCGCGACGCGAGGAGGAGCTCGACGCTATCAAGGAGCAGTACCTGGGGTCCAACAAGCCCAAGAGGCGAGCCATCATCAGGCCCTCGGACAAGTTCCGCTAGCTTCTCGTTCGACTGGGAGGACGCCGAGGACACGAGCCGCCGCGACACGGGCGCGCACGCGCTCCACCAGTCGCCGCTCCTCTTCGGCCGAGGCTTCCTCGCCGGCGTGGACCGCCGCGAGCAGAAGAAGACGACGGCCGAGCACGAGAGGGAGGCCCGCGCAGAGCTGCTCCGGCGGCGCATGGCCTGTGGTGTGGAGGATGGTTTGGTGGAGAAGAGGTGGAAGGCTGCTGCAGCTGAAGCTGATGCGTATGACGACGCCATCGACATGCCCGTGGACAGGCACTGGTCAGAGAAGGCGCTGGAGGAGATGACCGAACGGGACTGGCGGATCTTCCGGGAGGACTTCGACATCTCCTACAAGGGCGCTCTCGCGTGCCCCGGCCGATGCGGAGCTGGAGCGAGAGCGAGCTTGGGGATGAGCTGCTCAATGCTGTTGAGGACGCCGGATACAGGAAACCAGTCGCCGATTCAGATGGCTGCCATTCCACTTGGTCTGAGCCAGCGTGGTGTCATTGGCGTTGCCGAGACGGGTTCCGGCAAGACTGCGGCTTTCGTGCTTCCCATGCTTTGTTGTGCTTGATGAGGCCGATAGGATGATCGACATGGGTTTCGAGCTGCAGGTTGCTGCTGTCCTTGACGCGATGCCTTCGAGTATAACCCGAAACCTGAGAACGAGGATGAGGAGCTTGACGAGAAGAGGATTTACAGGACTACCTATATGTTCAGTGCCACCATGCCACCCGCCGTGGAGCGTCTTGCTAGCAGGAAGTATCTCCGGAACCCAGTTGTCGTGACGGTTGGTAAAGCCGGCCGGCAAGGCCACTGATCTGATCACCCAGAATGTGGTCATGGTGAAGGAGTCTGAAAAGATGTCACAGCTTCAGAAGACGATACTCAGAGATCTTGGAGACAAGAAGGCCATTGTCTTCTGCAACACTAGGAAGGCAGCTGACATGCGGACCAAGGATCTGGAGAATGCAGGCTTTCCGTGTCATGACCATACATGGATGGAAGTTAAAAGAGCAAGAGAGGTACCAGCCTTGATGATTTTAGAAACCGGCACTGCAATATTCTTGTCGCTACCGATATATTAGCGCGTGGTAGTGATGTTCCTGATGTTGCCCATGTGATTAACTATGAGATGCCTAATTCAATCGAGGCATACACACATCACATTGGGAGAACAGGGCGTGCAGGGAAGAAGGGTGTGGCAACTTCATTTTTAACTCTGCAAAACACTGATATTTTTTCTTTGATCTGAAACAGATGCTTATACAGGGCAACAGTCCTGTGCCACCTGAACTTGCAAGGCATGAGGCATCAAAGTTCAAGCCAGGCTCAGTTCGTGATAGACCTCTGAGACGAAATGACACTCTCTTTGCAAATCACTAAGCTACACTGCAATGAGTTGAAGGTCTTTGTACTATTATTATGAGGGCAACTTCTTGGAAAGATATGAATCTAGGTTAGTACCTATGAGCTGAGGTGCAAACACTTTCTATGTTTGGAAACTTAGTTTATATTCTCATAAGTTTAGTATATTTTGATGATGATTTAATTTGGCTCTGAACATGTGAATCGGACTGTGACTCATTTTCTATTTCAGCAAGCGTTGTCTATAAAATGCTCTTGTTATATTAAGGTATTATATTGCTTAACAATTGCTGACAACATATGCTGTATTGCATATGTACATCAGTACGTGATTGATTTTGCATTTGAGTCTCAACTCTGTGCTAAGTTATATGTGTTTTCTTCTTCCTGCTATGTGGTTCTTTCTTTTAGTTTTAGTCCAAGACTTATCAGTAGAAAAGAAAAGAAATGAAATCAAGTGGTTCCCCATTGTTTTGGCTTCTTACATAGATGCTGTATGCGTTTAGAATATGGTAAAATGCAGTGCGTACTGTGTAGTACTAAAGAATTTTATTTTATCCCATGCCAAGTACAACTAGAACTATTATGTATCATTTTGGCCATGGTAGGTTTCTTTAGTAATGAGTTTAGAATTTTCATAGAGAACATTAGATGACAAACTGCATTTTGGCCTGTTTAGTTTCAGCGTTTGACCATCCATGTGATATGATAACTTAATATGATATTTTGTGGATGCATGATAGAAAATAGCATACATTCTGCGAAGTTTACAAGTGTTTGAATTTTCTGTATGATGATGCTTGTGTTGAGGAACAATAAACTAGGACGTTGTTCTGAACATTTGTAGTGCCAAGTGGTAATGAGTGATGCTAAAGCCAGAATTTGGTCATAGCGAGGGAGTATGAAAACGATGCCATTGTCTTCTGCAATACTAAGAAGAAATCTCAGATGCGTACCAAGGATCTGGAGAAGGTGCTTTTGTTATATTGGATCTTCACTTGGAGGTGACTCTTCATCCTGACTACTTCCACTTACTACTGTTCATGTTTTCCAACCTGAACTCTCTTCAAGCCACAACCTGACAACGGTCAGGTTTCAGTTCATTATTCTATCGCTAAAAGTACATCCATCTGGCATTCTTTGTTTTTTTTTTTGCCTCTTTGTAAATCATACAATGCTGTCCGTTGCAAACCAACGTTGCGTAAGGATCATTCCATCAGCAACTCGCGAAAGCCGTCGTCGCCTCGGAAACTGTCAAACTGCAATCTTTTTCTTTGATTATATATTATTAAAAGAGCCTAATCGATAAGCAAGCGTCAAAGTCGTTGTAGTATAGTGGTGAGTATTCCCGCCTGTCACGCGGGTGACCCGGGTTCGATCCCCGGCAACGGCGTCTTTTTTTTTTTCTGTAAGTTGTACGTGTTTACTTTCTGCTTATACCCCGTTCTTCACTCTAGCGGTCCCTTTTTTGTATGAGGTGACCTTATTTTCTTTTTCTTTTTTGCTTCTGTAAGTTGTGCGCGTTTAATTTTTGTCTATAGCCTCTCGCAATTTTTTTCTTCTAGCCCATACCTTCACGCAGCATTGGCAGGAATTCTCGGAGTGGAAGGAAATTAAATGTGGTACCTCCTTAAACACCATGCTTCGATTAGTGGCCAGCACAAAGGTGCGTTCTTGTCAAATGGAACCTGGTGACTGGGTACGTGAGTGAACACACCAAGTGTGAAGGCAGAGAGCTCCCACCAGCTGAGCAGCTGGCCTTACTGGTGAAGGCATAGAGCTTGATTCGAATATAATTAGTTGTACCTATGTCAAATTCCAAGCTAATCCATGCGTGCAGATGGCCTAATAATGCATCATCACAAGGCTTGAGAACAGCAAACAAGCTTGGAACATATAAAATCTTACCTGCTAGCTGTATCCCAGTTGTACTGCGGCCTGATCGACCTTGTCGGTCACCAGCTAGCGGCTTAGCTTCATTGCGGCCATGGATACTGACCTCAAACTCACCCACCTCTAGATCTAGGTCGTCGTCGACCACCCTCGCCACCGTGGTGGAGACCCACATTATCCTTTCATTGCAAGCCAAAGTACTGGGCGTACATAGACTACGATAAATGCAGGGGTTGCAGGCTTACTAATAAGGCAAAAAGCCTGACAGAAATTGACACCAATGATCAAGCAGAAAATTTAAGAATTCAAGAACCATCCTAAACAAAGGCAAATCTCTTAAGGCCCTCACTTGAGACCCAGATCAATCTCACTGAAGCTAAAGAGTTGTCTCACCATTAAACTGATACAATCTTCCATTACCACTACCACCACCACCACCACCACCACCACCACTACACTTTTTCCAACTTGACCAACAAGCCTTCACCCAAGTACCGATGTTTGTCAAGCACTCAAAAAAGAATCCATTCTTGGTCTCTCACCTGTAGAGGCGCCCCAGTGCTGCAGAAATTAACATATTTAAAGAAATGGCATCAGCTGATTGAGGAATAGGATTACCCGCATTGTGCATTTATTCTTAACAAAGACCTGCACGTTGCTGCTAAGGGAAAACAAAACAGGCAAATATAGCTAATTTACTATCGCCAGCTCCACCAACTAACAGACTCATTTGATTAACCCCTGACTGCAGGAAAAAAAAACACTTAACTTAGTCGCAATTTCTTCTGTAAGTTTAGCAATTTTTGGTCTATGAATTCATAGCATATATCTTCGATGGATCTAACTATTGTTTTTTTTAATTTGAATTTTCTATATTCCCTTGAAAAAGGGAACCCACAAAATCTTTATAGATGAGATTACCATTTATATCCTAATGAATTTACAATGCTGATTACTAAAGATAGGCACTATGCTTGTATCAGCAATGCAGGAACTAGAAACCCATATAGGTAATCACATTCTTGGTTTCTCTCCGGCTAGAGAAATAACTTTTTCATATTAAAAGGATTCTGGAGACCTTCCTGACCCAGCAACACATCATAAATTTTAGGCCAGTTGTCAAGACCGCGTCCTCTGTCCATAATAGGTGCAATTAATGAATAAATTCCCAAGTATGCCTCCCAAAGTCCCAATTCTAAGAATGGTCCATCGCAATTGTATTTGTGACATAGGTTTAAATCATGGTGTGGTAGTCTGCATTAATAAACGCATTGTTCTTCGACACATATACATCTGATATAGTTTCATGCTACTAACAGAAATAGCACTAATCCTGAATATCAGCGAGTCATGATGAAATAGAGCTCGGCAGCAGAATGAAAAAAATACCTTTCTTTAACACAGATAACCATCCATAATTCCTTTGTTGTTAAGTGACACCAACAGATCTTAGCTAAGGAATGCACGTGGCAAAAGATATGTGCGATGCTTGTATTTAGAGCATAAGCGTAGAAACTAGAAACTCGTGTAGGTGACGTTCTTTTCTTAAATGGATGATGGAGACCTTTCTGGCCCAGCACCGCAGCGAAATTTAGACCATGTCAGGACTCAAGATCCCATTCCCAATCCAAAACAAGAGTTAGACATGAATAAATTTCCCAAAGTATGTCTACCCAATTCTAGGAATGATCCATAACAAATAAAAGAAGCCATTTGTGACATAGGTCGATAGCACATTGCTCATAAACATCAGTTATATTTCCATATTAGTAACTGAAATAGTAATAAATCAGAAAATTGGCAATCATAGCTAAGTAAAGTTGTACGTGTTAAAGGATAGACAAGGCTGCAATGCTAGTAGTACCTGGAGTGCAAAAGCTCACGTAGGGAACAACCTTGAAGTTGGAAATGGACTCTACTATCCTCTCAGCCCGGCCGGAGTTTAGATGAACAGTGAATAGCCCATCATCCTTCCCTATGAAAATGACACTGACACTGTCCGCAACGGCAACCACGTAAGGTGGGCGTGCAACATACACATAAGGTGAGACTGAGAAGTTACAATCCGAAACTGGTAGCAGCTTATCAAGGTCATAAATCTGGTGGTTAGCTCACCAAGGACTGCAGAAAGAAGAATATCCATATGGAGACTGTCTACTCAAGAAGATACTGGAAAGAATGAACAGTGATCTGTGTTATGGCATTATATGTCTCTACGTGAAGACTCAAGGAAGAGCTGCAAGATTCAAGAATATATATATATATTTATATATATATGTTGACTTGTTCAAGTCATGTGAAAGGTCAGTCCAATAGTCATAGTCCACTCCCGCGATGTTTGGCATTTGGGATTCATTTCACCTCTGCCTCATTGTTCTCCCTCGTGATCGATAAATGGAAGTACCAGCTGACAATTGATCAAATTAAGTAGGGACCTGATAGAGCACTAGTTCAGTTTTCAACATAACAAAAAGCACACTCTGCACCTCCATCCCACACGGCAGTACCTTCTTGCAATGTTAGTGTTGCCACTGTCATCACTCACCAGCTTCAGGAGAAATAACCACAATGAACATACCCTCATCAAACCCAATCAGAGTGAGGCACTAGCACTCTTCAATTCTTTATTTCCTGCACTAGCACTAGTCAAACAAATGCAACACCTACACTCATCAAACCCAATCAGAGTGAGGCAAACCATGGAGCCGTCAGTAGTAGTCGTGCCTAGTTGTTAAGTTTCCCAATTACTTTCTGTCAGCATTCTCCTTTTATGATTGATTGAACACATTTCAGATTCTACAATGTTGGGCAACGAACACTTGAAAAGTCAGCAGGTGCTGAATCCTAGTGCTGTCAACCAATTGCACTGCACGGTACAGTATGTAGATGCTTGAAATCCGATCAAAGCATCATATTGAATCGACATCATAAAGGAAAAATGCCAGCTTCAACACCCACATTCTGGGGCTGCAGGATGGAGGAAAGGCAACGCCACACAATTCATTCTGTTAATACTAAAGCACTTTGCACATGACTGACTAGGTAGTAGTACTGCACGACTATAGTTACACCAGCTAGGTTTATCTTGTGATCGTGACACCCTATCAAGAATAAACGTTCAGATATCCTTCTGGTTCTGCAGCGTGATCCTGAAGAAACCGACTTTATGTTTCATAGAACACTTGCTCTTCACAGCTCTAGACAGAGTACATGAGTACATGGATAACAACATATCTGGATAATAATCTGCAAGCAGATGGATCAAAAGGAAAATTATATTTATCTGGGAATCTCAGCAGATGCTATGAACTCTTGCTCCAAACTGTAGCATGTTCGGCTACGAACCGAAGGAGTACCACCACCATTAGCTCTTGAATATACCAACAGCTGTATCTCTTGATTATTTCCTGGAGCAACTTGGCACAATGAATTCAACCTTTCCATTCGCAAGTTGTGCAATGTTATCTCCACTTGCTTCATGGTCGGTCTCTCTTCCCCTCGAAGTTTCAAGCACATCTCAGCGAGGGATGCAACACTTATAATCTCTTGTTCAGTTGCTTCTTCGCGGATATGAGCATCCACTATTTCTGTGATTGGCCTTGACTTCAATTCTGACAGAAAGTAATTGAACAAGTTCTGCTTTGACCCTAACTCATCCGTAAAAATGGGCTCCTTTCTTAGGAGCAACTCAAGAAGCACCATACCAAAGCTATACACGTCACTCTTTTCATTTAGCTGTGTAGTTTGGTAGTACTCTGGATCCATATAACCAAATGTACCTTGTACCTTTGTATCAATGTGAGTTTGATCAATAGGAACCAACCTTGAAGCTCCAAAGTCTGAAACTTTTGCAGTGTAATTTGCATCAAGTAGTATATTAGATGACTTGACATCACGATGAAAGACTGATACTGCAGCCGCAGAGTGAAGATAGCAAAGTGCACCTGCAGCTTCGCATGCAATTCTCATGCAATCATCCCATGACAAAGTAAAATTGCTATCTAAGCAGAATGAAGAGCTTGAAATAATGAACCATTTGGAATAAAGTCATATACCAGTAAAGATACCTCTGTTTCAAGGCAGCATCCAAAAAGTTTTACGATGTTTCGATGGTTTATCTGTGAAAGAATGGCAACCTCATTGATGAATTGCTTGATCTCACTTTGTTGGATGATTACTGATTTTTTGATCAGATAAGATTCCTTTGTACACCATACCGTGGCCACCACAACCCAGGATACACGTGGGGTCAAAATTGTTTGTGCTTTTCTCTATCTCTTCCAATGAGATCTTTGTCACGTCCTTGGCATTTTCATACGATGATATCAATTGTTCTAGTAGAAGGCCTTGGTTGTCTTGGAAATGCTTCTTGCGCAGTCGCTTTTGGATGTCTCTTCTCCATTTACAAACAAGAAATATTGCACTCAAGGTAAGAAGCAGAATTGCTATACCAGCACTAAGGCCCATGACAATACCTATAGCAGACAATTATTCTCCTCAGCATTTTTTTTCTTTTTGCCATATTCATTGCAAAATTTAACAGGGTTAGAAACTCCCGTACCGAGCAGGAGACCTCTCTGTATTTTGACCTTGATGCACTGCATTGTTGTGGTATCATACCTTGTTTTGTCGGGGTACTCGGTGCAATGGTAGCTTCCCACAGTGTTATTGCATAATAGCTCCTTCAGTAAATTGAAAAGAAAAATTCAAGCAATCATCAGTGTATTCGTGGCATGTGAAAAGCATAGGGGTTCTACCATATCCCAATTCGACGAGATCAAATGGGATGAAAGAAATTAGAGATGGAGCAAACTGCACCCTGTCTGCCTTTCCCTCTTGCTCTCCCACCACCGGCAAGTAATCCTCCGACCCTGTCGCCGCTAGCCGCCGCCGCGGACGGTCGTCCCGTCCGGGAAGCACGGAACCCCCAGCATTCAGTTTTCCCCTCCTCTTCGCTGAGCCAAAGAAGAAGGACCGGGGGCGGGGGCGGGGGCGCACGAATCGCCTCCGGAGAAGCGAATAAGCCATGGCCCACGGGTGAGGCAGCGGAGCCGAGCCGGTCGCCGGAGTTCGGAGTGCGAGCTGTGGCCGAGGAACGAGGAGGAAGACGAGAGAGCGGCCGCCCTGTCAGGAAATGGGACGCAAGCCACCGCGCTTGGCTATTCTTTTTTTTAGCGGTTGTTCCGGAACCGTCGTTCGCGCTCGCTGGGGCGCCTACCACACTGGGCGCGACCCCACCCCACCTCGCCTCTCCGTGACCGCCTCGTCTATTCTGAAGAAAGCTGATACTAGCGATCAACCATCAAAACTTCAGGTGTAGCCACTCTCCCAAGATGTGCAGATCTTGTTTGGTTCAAAAGACCGAAAGGATGCTAACCAAATCTTCAGAAGGTGTAGCCACTCTCCCAAGATGTGCAGACATGCAGATCTCTTTTGGTTCAGAATGTGTCTTGTAGGGCTGAATTGAAACTGAAAGAAAAGGCAAGTCTGCAAATCAAAGTCAACGAATTCATAGTATCTGGAGTGAAACCAATAAGAAACACTTCATTACCTGCCATATAAGTCTAGCCTCAAAGTCACACATTATTCTATTTATACTGAACACAACATATCATGACTCTATGCTAGCTGTAAGTTGTGACTTGGAATACCCTAACAAACATATTCACCTATCCTGCTACATAAGCTTGTCCCCATCTTTCATAGAACGCTTCCTCTTGACTCCTGCAGCTTCTAGCTCTAGAATCTTACAAGTACAACCATAGCTAAAGTAGCGCGCTATCGAAGACCTCCATGATAGGAACTTAAATTTCCCACTAGTCTTAAAAGCCGCCTAGACTAGGAGCCCCACTCATATTCAAAGGCACCCAGCTTACATCACATCTTGGAGTCTTATCTTTGGAACCTTGTCTTGTGCAGAGCCATATTGATGAGAAAGAACAAAAACTTCAGACGGCGTAGCCATTCTTCCAAGATTCGCAGGTCTGTTTTGCTTCAGAAGATCAATTGGATGCTCACCAAATCTAGAGATAAGCTTCTACAAAGACCCTCTCAAGAAGGTCAAAACCTTGGACCAAATAGGATGTCAAAGTTGTCCCTCAACAAACGGGCAGTGAAATTCCCGGCAACGAAGGAACCGTCCAGTGTACTGGCTATCTCCGTGGCCAGATGTGTGAGCCTTGGTTGTACCTTGGGATCCATGCTTCCAAACGCAAGTGTCTTGAAGAAATACCAGTACGCCTCACGGGGCAGATACTTCAAAGTTACAGCCCGTGTTGTTCCAAACTTTTTAATCTTCTCAGAGCGGCTTGTAACTATGATTTTACCACCGCATGGGACAAACCTTTTAGAAGCATAATACAACCTGTTCCATTCATCTTCATTGAGATCCCCAACTAACTCGATAACAACCAGCAATCTCCTATCTTTGTTTGTAATCGACACATGATTTAGATGTATTCTTGCACATCCGTCTCTGAGAGTAGCTAGCTCATCATCTGTAAAACTGTAGTTTTGAAAGAACAAGATTTCTGAGAAATGATCACGGACTCTTTCATCCTTGCAAGCATGAGCAACAAGGGTGCTCTTGCCGACAAAGATTGGCCCGACAATTGGTAGGACCTCCAGTTCTTCAGCACCATAAGGTTGTGTTTGCAACAGGAAGTTGATGACAATTTCAGATTCCATCTGGCGGCCAAACATGCAGTTTCCTAGGACGAGATGCATGCTGTAAGGCTGGCGGTACAGGTGAGGGTAGCTCGTCAAGAACACAACCAACTCTTTCGCATCAAGGATCATGGAGGTCAATTCGTCAATCCCCTCTTGCAGTCGTTTCGAAATAGGTGTGTCTCTGTTGTAGAAACATAAGCTTTTCAGAGAACTTAGTCTAGACAGAGCTGAAGAGTTAATAATGACCTGACCTTTGGTGTCCTCCTCATGAGATTGGCCCCTAAAGGTGTCGAGCATGCATATAATAGCCTCGATGCATGGCATCTCTCATCATGTGCAGATGCTGGACCATAGCTTGGTTGGAGATGTGCCGCCCCATGGCCTCGTCGATGATGATCTGTGCCCTGAGAAGGACCCTGCTGAGGTGATCCTCCATGTCAAGTGGTGTCGTCTTGGAGATTTTGCCGATGAAGAAATTTATGGATCTAGTGGACAGTTCACCCAGGACTGCAGAAAGGAACATCTCCATTTAGGGATTCTCTCCGTCAGGAAGATAACGCAGCAGCCAGCAGGTGGAGAGCATGAACAGAAGCTATGATATGCTAGTCCACGATGCAAATCTGAAAGCTTGTGATAAATATAGCATTTGAAACTGTAGTGGCTTTTACCAGGCAACAGCCGTGTAGACTGTGAGAGCTTGGACCATATCATCAGAAAAGTCTTTGTAGCCTTCTAATGCTGAACTATGTCTATGTGTATGAACTGTGAAGCTTAGTCAAAGAAAAACTGAAGACCGAGCGCTATCAGAAAGAAAGATGAAGGCTTTGCACTACCGAATTCTTTGTGGAAGTACACTATATATCCATTTTCGGGAAAAACAAAGAAACAGAAATATACATATTCAGAACCAAATTTCAGGCAGTCCCCAGCACACTTACAGCATCTGGAATCCACTACCGAATTATTTTCAATTGCCACATGTCAAGTCGGTGAAATTAGATGGGCTGGAAAGAACTGAAGATGGAGTAAATTCCAACAAAAGCTGAATGAGTTGTGCTTCAGAACTTTAGATCATCAGATGGGAGGTGAGGACCAAGGGCCAAAGCAGGTACCGGATAACCAGCGATGATTGCGTGCGCACTAAAGTTAATGATACAGGCAGATACCTCCGTGCTTGGCCGAGCTTGCCCTCCACTGTCCTCTTCTATCTCCGGCCGCCAGGACCGCGGCAGGCTACGGCCGAGGTGGTCTGTGGCCCGCGCAAGAGACCGGAGGCAGCGGCTTGGCCAGTGAAGTTGGTGGAGACGAACGCTGGCATGCTTGGCCGCGGCGGTCGCTCAGGCTCTCGTGATCCCATCTCCTCTGCAGCTCTCGGCGACTCCGCCTCCAATCGCGCCGCTGCGCAGTCCCGACTCCCGAGCGATGCAGAGCAGGTGAGGAGGCGAGGGAGAGGAACGAGTGGAATGGGCCTTGTGGGCCCTTGGGCGTGTAATTTTGAGCGCGGCAATTCCTTTGGGCCCTCGATCCAGAAATGCCTTTTGCTCTCTCTCTCTCTCTCTCTCTCTCTCTTGGGAGGGGGGGGGGGTGGTTTGGCGGTTGGCGACTTCATTGGCCGAGACTCCGAGAGGAAAGGAGAGGCGCGAGAGAAGAGTCAAAGTCAACGCCGGCCATGACACGGTGAGTCAGCAGTCCGGCCTGCCGACCTAGACTAAATCAATGAAATTACATCCACAAAAATATGCAGTTACTTGCAAACATAAAGGAAAAATGCAAGTCTCAACGTCCACAATTCCATGGCTGCTAAATGGTGTAAGATTAAACCAAACCAATGGCAAGCAATTTACTATGTCTCATGAAAATTCTATGCCTTAGCGTCATGCATTATTTTGCTAATACTACCTCCGTATCAAAATATTTGACGAGCGACAAGTATTTTGATATGGAGGTAGTACCACTATGCTAGAAACGATTTGTGCTGACACAACCAAATTAGCGTGCTGGCGGGCATGATTGGCACCCGCCAGCACAAAGCTTCCTTGACCCGGCGGGGGAGCACCCACCAGCACAGTGGCCTTTGTGCTGGCCGGCGACGTAAGCCCACTGCCAACATAGATCCATCTGTGTGCTAGCGGTCGACCTTAGCCCACCACCAGTATAGATGGGGTGATTTGTGCTAGTGGTTGGCTTATGTCGCCCGCTAGCACAGAACTCGCTATAAATACTCATCTTCATCTTCTTCCCTAGGCAACTTTCCATTTGGAGCTTGCCCAAGAGGAGCTCGGGAAAAGCTCCAAAAACACCAAATCTAAGGGAGAAGGTTTTGCTCTTGATTTCTTTGGAGGAGATGGCTATATAAGGTGAGTTTGTGCCATTCCAACCTTCTTTTTCAACTTCTATCCATCATTTCTAGCTTTATTAGCTTGTCATCTAGATCTAGATCTAGAACTAGAAGAGAGAGGAGGGAAGAAAGAAAAAAAAACTAGAAATGGATTATTTTTGTGAATAAAATTCTATGTCAAATTATAACCATTACAATACTATATTTGTTATTTTAATGTAATATAGAATTGAGTTTGATGAGAGGTTGGAACGGCGCATGTAATATAGAATTGAGTTTGACGAGAGGTTGGAACAGCTCGCCGAGATGCAAAAGAAGGGTCTTTTCAAGCCGAACAGGGAGAGAGATCAGCTAACCGCCGCAATCAGAATCGCGGAGCACTCTGAGCATGTTCGAGGGATGTCATCAATATTGCCCTGGGTAAAGCATTTCAGAACGACCAAGCAAGCTACAGGAAGCGGGACCGTTATAAGAAAGACCTTGAGATGAAGATGAGAGAAATCGACAAGCAGGAGCTGATTGAGTTCTTCACTAGCCAGCAAGTACAAGGGATAACCAACTTTGCCAGCTAGCAAGTACAAGGGATAACCAACTTGACAGCATCTGATGCTCAACGACAAGCAGGCAGAACCAACCCTGCAGCTTGCCAACACAGGATACGTTGCTCCGAGTAGTGCTGGCTCCATTGCAAACGTGAGGTATCCCGTAGACGACATACAAGTGGATACACCATACAGGTTGGTAATGCCTTATGGAAGGAAACAAAATAAGTTTCGAGAGGTCGTAACCGGCATGGTAGTAACAGCTCATGTGTTACCAAAGGAACCCCTGCCAGAATACTTCTGGGTGCAAGTTGTTACTATGTTGAATGAGTCGTGCGAGCTTGACATCCCTACTGATGAGGGGATTGAGGTTCTCGGTGATGCGATGAACGAGTACATACTATGGCATCGCTGAGATATTGTTCTGAATAATGCATCGCTAGAAACCTCACGGCCGAGCCAAGATGTACCCATGCTATAGTCAAATGTTGACACGGAGCAGCCGACGCAGTCACATGTGTAGGTAGCTATCAATGAGGGTGAGCAGCCGATGCAGTCACATGTGTAGGGAGCTACCAATGAGGTCGAGCAGCCAATGGTATCACCTGTTCTAGAAGGTCTCACTGAGGAGGAATGGATATCACTACTCAAGGCGATGAATGGGTAGATGATGTACCCATTATTGATCCAACATCGCCTTCGCCGCCATCTCCACCTCCCTAGAGGCCAGCAGTACCTCGTATGGTCAGCACATATGATCATAAGGCTTCATCAACAGAATTTTAAATTTATAGCTCTTCAAACTATCACAACATTCAACCAAAAAGATTTTAATTTTTTCAAATTTTTCAAACATTCACATATTACAGTTTTTGGGAATATTACACTTAGCTCCGGGGGCGCGCGGGGAAGACGCTGGTGGCGGGGTACCTCCAAGAGATGACCTCGACCATCTTCGATCTTCCCTGCACTAGTAAAACAAAGGCAACACCGACACTCATCAAACCCGAGCAGTCAGCAGAGTGCAGAGTGTCTCGTGTAGTTCTTAATTTAAGTTTCCCAGTAATTTTCTGTCCTAATTCTCCTTTGATGATTGATTGAACACATGTCACTTCTATAAAATTGCGCATTGAACACTTGGAAAATCAGCAGGTGCTGAATCCTGGTGCTGTCAACGAAAACCACTGCATAACACAGTATGTAGATGCTTGAAATCAGAGCAAAGCACCATACTGAATCGACAATATAAAGGAAAAATGCCAGCCTCAACACCCACATTCTGGGGCTGCAAAATGGAGGAAAGGCAACGACAAGAGATTCATTAGATCTCGTGAAAATATAATACTAAAGCACTTTGATGACTAGGTAGTACTATAGTTACATCTTGGAATCTTATATTCTGAAATATGAACCTCCTCATCTGAAAAGCGTTTGACCCTGATGATAAAGCACGGAATCTTCAGAAGGCGTAGCCATTCTCCCAGGATTTGTGACACCCTAAGAAACACATTCAGGTATCTTTTCTGCATGAGACTAACAGTCAAGAAACTAACAATTCGTTACTCCATTTTTCATAGAACGCTTCCTCTTCACAGCTCTAGTTTTTGGCCCTTCAATCTCACAAGTATAGACATAGCTATGGTAAGGAGGTATCCTAGACCTCCATGCTAGGACATCAAATTTCCCACGAGGCATCACGCTCCCACATAGTACATCTTGGAATTTTATCTTTGGAATCTCCTCTTCTGAAGGGTGTTGACACCGATGATCAAGCACAATACATTCAGATGGCGTAGCCATTCTCTCAAATAGTACAGGTCTGTTTTGGTTTGGACTATCAGCTGGATGCCCACCAAATTGGGAGACAAGCTTCTGAGAATACCGTCTCAAGAAGGCAAGCAACGCAGACCAAAATTTGACGTCAAAGTTATCCTTTAGCAAATGAGCAATAATGTTTGCGCTAAGGTGGCCCCTTCGCCCCAGTGTCGTCTTAGCTATCTCCATGGCCAGGTGAGTGAGCCTCGGGTGCATCTCAGGATCCATGCTTCCGAATGTAAGCGTCTTGAAGAAATACCAGTATGCCTCATGGGGGAGAAACTTTAGAGTCAAAGCCCGTGTTGTTCCAAACTTTACAATACTGTCAAACCGGCTTGTAACTATGATTTTACTACCTCTTGGCGCATACCTTTTAGAGGCAGAATACAACCTACCCCATGCCTCTTCATTAATAAGATCCCCAATTAGCTCAATAACAACAAGCAATCTTGCCTCCAAGTTCGATTCAGACACACGATTTTGATGTTTTAGTTCACATTCATCTCTAAAAGTAGCTAGCTCATCATCTGTGAAAGTCTGGATGTGGAAGAACAAGATTTCTGAGAAACGTGCACGTACTCGTTCATCCTTGCAAACATGAGCGACAAGGGTGCTCTTCCCAACATAGCTTGGTCCAACAATTGGCAGAACCTCCAATTCTTCATCAGCGCCATAAGGCTGTACGTGCAACAGGAAGTTGATGACTAGCTGTGCTTCCAACTGGCGGCCAAACATACAGTTGGCCAGCTGGAGATGCATGCTGTAAGGCTGGCGGTACAGGCAAGGGTAGTTCGTCAAGAACAGTACGAGCTCATTTACATCAAGGATCATGGAGCTCAAATTGTCAAGTGCCCCTTGCAGATCTTTCAAAGTCTTAGCACCTCTACTGTAGAGACGCATTGCAGAATTTACTTTGGACAAAGATGAAGAGCGACTCACACCCTGATTATTGGCGTCCTCCTCTTGGTGAAATTGGCATCTGAAGGTGTCGAGCACATAATGGCTCCAGTGCACGGCGTCTCCCAGCATGACCAGCTGGAGGAGCATAGCTTGGTTTGTGATGTGCCGCCCCTTTGCCTCGTCAATGATAACTTGTGCCCGAAGCAGGACCCTGCGGAGGCGATCCTCCACGTCTAGTGTTGTCGGCTTGGAGAGTTTGCTAATGAAGAAATTTATGGATCTAGTGGTCAGCTCACCAAAGATTGCAGAAATAAAACTCTCCATTCTCTCTCTAGAGTGGGATGAAATGGTAGAGATGTATCAAGAAAAACTCTAGAGTGGTTTGTTTTTTATGGAACAGGAAGTGTTACCCCCTACTGGTTATATATATATTATAGGTAAGAGTGGTTACTAGTTCAAGTCATGCAGGTCAGTCCAGTTCAATAGTCCATGCACATGTGTTGACTGTATTCTTCCTGATTGACAAGCACTGAATGCGTTTTTCCCAGCTCCATTTTTTCTTCCAGCTTTCCTAGCTAAGGGGCACTGAGATAGAAACAAGTGTCAAAGTCGTACCAGTTAAAGTGGTAGAAAGTCGATGGTGCACAAAGAAGACTAGTAAAACATTAGAAAAATTGTGTTGACTGAAGCATTGGTTTTGCCATTTTACCAGATAACAATCATGTACACTATGAACTTCAGGTTAGAAGCAGACCATATAAGCCAATGTTTTTTTAGTCTTCTAATACGACTATATGTGTTTCAAGCATGGTCAAAGAAAATAACGGATTCATTACTTTCAAGATTCATCAGTTTGAGTTTTCTTGTTGGTGACAGATCTGAGCAAACCAGGTGTGTGATGCTGCCACAAAATGATAATCTGCATTAGTAATGCATTAGACCAGTGCTAATTTTATGTCAAAATATCTTAAGCTTATGATGTCCTTTTATGTGAATTCGGTGCTAACAATCATGTGCCAAATTTGTTCCATGAACTCTTCAAGGATATATGTTTGCGTAGAGTGCAACCCTCGGCGTTGGTGTGGTTATTTCAAAAAGCATTGGTCCTTCTTTGGCATCATAGTTTCACTCACTGCTCTCGATAAGTCCACTTTCTACATCATAGTTCATTGCAGATACCCTTCATTTCTGTATAGAGAAGGATTAGTGTAACTATTAGTTTTTCAGATCATGGAGTCTAAACTTTTGTATGAGGATGCTCGGAATGGGCAACAAAGAGACCGTATATTTAAAACTTCACCGTGAAAGTTGTTTTCAAGCTCATGTTATTGCTTTAAAAAAATCATCTCTCGTAGCACATATATACAATAACCATGAAGAGGAACCTAATGTGTAGGACAGTAGTGTCTTATGCTATGCTATCTAACAAAAATCAATAATAAGTGCATCGTTATATTTGAATTGTGTGTGGAACCAATAATAAGATCCCAGGTAAAAGCTTTGAAACAATTACTTAATTAGTATATCGACCTATTTGAATTAGGTGGATTTTTCTTTTGCCCGTTGCAATGCACGGGCATGATCTGGGCTGATTGCCTGTCTGGATGAAGCACAAGCACATGATTTGTCAATAGCCGACCCCTTTGTAGGGTTTCTAGGAGTGCACCGTTTTGATGGAACTTGATTAGTCACTTGTCTGCAGCATTTTGATATTTGGTGTCTCTGTTCCTAGAATATTGTAATTTGTCAACAAACTGATATATTCTGTTATAACCAGACCTCTTCATCTAATCTTTCTTGACATGGGGCAAATTGTTCTTGTAGGTAAGGAATGCTTGTAGCTTTGCTTCTCATTAATCAATTGAATACTTTTGATTTCACATTAATGATGCTGTCCAGATTTAGTAGCGAGAGGAATAACAGAATTATTTGAGCTTATTTTCATATTATTATTATCTTGTTGAATGCTCCATATATTACAATATAAATGTTTTATTGCCCGTAGCAACGCACGGGCACAATCCTAGTTATCATAACAACCTGACTTGCGTGCCTTCCTTAGCAACCAGCAACTAGTTGCAGATAAAAGCTGTTTCCATGGTTTCCTGACCTATCCATCCAACTACCCAGGAAAAAAAAAGTAAAGCTTTCAGGTGGAGAAGAACCAAACATAACAACTGCAATGCGCCAACAAAGTGAGCCTGGAGAGAAATTTGTACTTTACTAGGCTTACTTCTTATGACAATTTTTTGATAAAGTAATTTTCTTTTGACAATATAGCATTCAGGCACAAGTAACCATGTCAGGGATTACTTCTTCAGTATTGTGCTCAAGCCATGAAGCCATAGCCCACATGATGTTGAACCAAGACATGGCAACTCAACAGTCTTTTCTTCCTCATAATTCAGAACTCATACACAAGAAAAGTTGTTCACACGTGATAAACCTAGCAATATCTAAAGTCAGTGGTATCACCGGCTTTTCTCCATTGCTGCCTCAGATGCCCCACAGGAATACGGCATACATGAATTCCATCATCATCAATTTGTTACATCATTAGGTGCATTTGTTGATAGGGATTTGATTGCACATTTTCATTATGGCCAAGGGCCAAACCAGATATGAGATTATCATAGATGATTGCGCGTGTAGTGGAGTCTAGAGATTTAGTCTATGAATAAATACCTCGAGGTGGAAATCTGGAAGGCGCGCGTAGTGGAGTTTCCTATGCGAATTTTGCACCGTACGCCCCGGCTCAGTCCCGGCTTTTGCTCCCGCCGCCGCTGCTGCGTTCTTCCCTCCGGGCGGTAAGAGAAAAGCCCCACCTCACCAATTTCTCCACTCAGGCTCTGCTCCTCTACAGCTCGCCGCCTCCAATGGCTGCCAATCCCGAGCAGTGGGCACTGGGTAGGTGAGTGAGCTGAGGCAGAAGAACGCGACCGGCTGCTACCTGCAACACGTGAAATGGGCCTTGGGCCTATACACATTCAATGCTAGACCTGCCCTTTTCTTTAGGCCTTCCCTCCTCCGACAGGCGTTTCATTTTCTCTTTGCTGGCATTGGTAATTGTATACATCGCATATGCGATGATTTCTTCATCTATTGCATGAAAGAACGTGTACATGGGCTATTGGGTAAACTACGTAGCCCAATAATCTTTTCAGTGCAGCAGGGGCCCACGACCATGCACGCATCTAGAGAGAAGTGAATCATTCGACATCAGAGTGGTTGTTGCATGGATTTTTTATCTCTTCTTCCTCTTCTTTTGATGCATACATTGCTACTGATTTTGTTGTGTGGTTGTGCATGCAAGCATGTCAAGCCCAACACGTCCCTCTCTATTTTCTCCTTCTCTTATTTCTTTCCTTTTTATTGAAGGCTGTTCTTTCTATTATTATCTTTCTTCCTTGTGTTTATCCATTTTTCTTTCCATTTGTTCCTTTATTTAATTCCAACACTTTGCCTTCTCGTGTTCCATTTCTTTTTTCTTCCATATATTTTTTGTTTCTTTTTTCATTCTATCCATTTCCTTTCATGTTTTTCTTCTTTCATGTTTACTTTTTCCCTTCTCATGTCAATGTGATTTTTCCCTTTCCGTTTCCTTGTGTTTAGGTAGTTATTTTGTATCAAATTAGTTTTGTGAGTTCTTATACAAGTTGTTTTAGATATATTTCCTCTATCCCATAAAATTTATTTATATGTACATATCTGTTCACTATATAAAATTATCTATTCACGTGTGTGTATATTTTGTTCACGTTTATAGATTTATTTGTTCATGATGTTATGATATTTGTTCATGATGTTATAATATTTGTTCGATTTATATACTAAATTGTTCGACAGTCATGATATTTTGTTCGCTTTATAAAATAAATTATTTGACAGTAAAAATGATGTTATAATATTTGTTTGAGATGTTAATTATTTATTATTTTATATAAACTAAATTATTAGTTTGTAATAATAACTAGTTTACATGTGGTTCCTATTTTTTAGATTGATTTGATTATGATGCTAAATTATTTGTTGGATCATTTAGGCTAAGTTGTTCGACGTTGTGGATTTATTCGATTTATTTGTTCATGATGTTCAGTTTTTATTTTTTTTCCTATACAATCAAATGTTCATGATGCTGAGTCTTTTTGTTCGCATTATGCTATTTTTTGCTCGTCATGTTTAATATTTTGTTCTTAGAAAATATTAATTTATTCGTGGTATTCAAGAATTTGTTTGCATTACTCACAACTAAATAATTCATATTTAAAAAATATTTTCAAAAAAAATATTACCAAAACATAGTTAAGTGGGGTCTTGTTTTGAAGATTTTGTCGTAGGAAATACAGTGGTGCAATCGGAATCCAATTTGGATGCTCGGTTTATGAGCTATGACTTTTTTAAATTTCAAAACTACATGGGTATGGGTGATGTCATCAACTTTGTCTTCTCTTGCATGCATGCATGGAACGGTTGTTTCTTTATTCCTCTTGGCACATGATTTTCATGATAAAGCTGGATCTTATTGTTCCTTATGACGCTCGATGATAAATATAGAAGGTGACATTGGAGGATTTTGTCGCCTCTTGTGACACATAGACGCACCCTGTGGCACTTGTCCTTTTTTATCAAGAGGGTGAGAAAGATGGTAAAGAAAGTTCTCACATAAAAAAGGAAAAAGGTTTTCCCCAAAGTTGTAGGATAATACAAAATTTTGGGAAATAAAATTAATTGGCTATTCAATTTTCCATCAATAAATATTTGTTTCTAGCCATCGAAAAGGGATAAAAAAATTCTGTTACTGGCTAACCAGAAAGGAAAACAACCTCACATTAGTTTTCCTCCAAAATTCCTATAGATCCATGCATCCCATAAGACTCCTTCATAGGGTGCAATCCTTTGTTCCAAAGAAAAACAGGAAATTTTCTTATAGAATTAGAATCCATCAAATACTAAATTTTCTTATACGATTGGAATCCATCAAATATTGTTTTCCTTTTGTTCTAGAGGAATAAGGAGTGAGAAGGTGCGTAGGGCATTTTTGCCTTTAGGTTTCACATGGGGTAAGAAGGATATTTTATATTGATATTACTGTGACTGGGTGCTGAGATGTCCTGTACATGTCATGGATGGACTATATTGGAGAGATTCAAAGTTTCAAACCTTGCAAGAGAATTTTCAAAGACTAGGTGGAGAAATCTAATTTTATGAGAACCAAATCGAATTAAACTTCAGGGACCACAAAGTCTATTTCGCTAGCTAGAACCGAGACTTTTCAACCTGCTTACCCAATCGTCGAACCATCATTTGACCTTTTTTGTGATATACAAAAATTATCCAATGTCTTATAAAAAAACAAGAAAGGTTATCCAGTGACAGTGAGCATCAGCTTGCGAGAAAATTGACGCAAGTAGCTAGCGACTGCACTGCAACTTTCAATTGTCTGCACACCTCCACTTTATATACCTACTACCTGTGTTCGCATCATTTTTAGTACAACAGTTACGTCGAGATGCTATGGTAATTTTCTCGCAAATAAATGTTATGGTAATTAATTCTAGAGTTGCTATTCACCTGCCCTAAAAACACTGGACTTCCAAAACCTTCTTAAGGTGGCTAAGTAATACATATGCATATATCCATTCTAAAATTTAAGGCATTTTAGTTTGTCATAAGTCATCACGCGCTTCTCGCCGTCATCAACGGTCAGTTGTACATGTCAGTGCTGAGGTCAGGCTTCTAAATGAGGTGAGAGTTGTGTCGGTTACGGTTCCAACTCCACAGCACGACTGACCCAGCCTGATCCATACCAAAAGATAAAAAGAAAAGGAACTGGGGAGAGATATGCTGCAGTACATGCCGGGCAGGAGCTAAGAACTAGGATGGCCTGTGAGGCTACCAACAAGATTGGATTACCCCCTGTCCAAAGCTTCTTCACCATCCTCCTAATCATATGTCCACTGTTCTTCTCCCACTTCAAACCATGCACATGCTCCAGCTCCAACCAGAATCGGATTGCTAGGTACTCCTGGAACATCACCTTCGAGCAGATGAACCAGGGCCTCTTGTTCCGCCGCGGCGACGGATCGTCGGTGACCTTACAACCAGGCAGCCTCGGCTACTACATGAGGAATTCATCTCAGCTTGGGTTCAACCTGACCGATCCGGGGTGGTTCGTCATCCCCAAATGGTCTGATCCATGGAAGACGAGCCGCCGCGGTGACGAAAGGATGGACCTGCATGAGGCATCTTTCAGCATCGTCTTCACCTTGACCGTAGAAAGCCTAAGCACTCTCTTATTCGACATCCTCCCAAGACTTGAGCCTCCGTCTGGCGACCCTGGGTATTTTACCCGCTTTAAGCCCATGAGCTTTGAGCCTGTCAAGATCGACACACTGGAGAACACAGCGTTTCATTCTGGAAGAACAATCCGGGTTACCTTCCAGCCACCGGAAAACGATGATCCTAACAATAATGCAGGGAGACGATACGGCGTGCGGATCGATTACGATCGCGTTGCGCACAGCCTCTCTGTCTACCTAGTTCTTGATGGATGAACAGAGACGGTGCCTGACGAAGCCACATTGCAACTGGATGCCAGAGACGCCCTTTCTCCGGATGGCTTAGTCTTGGCCCTCTCGTCCACCATGGGTCAGCTCTTGCAGCTCCATACCTGGAGCTTCACGATCGAGTTCCCGGAGACTGTGCACTCACAGGGGCCCAATACTGTCACCATACTGTCTTCCGTCCTCGGGTCAGCGGCTGCAGCATCCGCCATTGCCGCTGCTGTCTACCTCTACTTGAACTCCAAGTACCGGAGGTGGAAGAAGGACCTGGACCAGCTCTCCAAGAACATGCAGTGCCTTCCTGGTGTGCCGATGCAGGTCGACTTCGCCGACATCAGGAAGGCCACCAACAACTTCCATGAGAGCACGAGGCTGGGCCAAGGCGGGTTCGGCGCCGTTTACAGGTGCAGGCTTCCTGCTGCGAAGAAGGGAGAGTTCATGGAGGTTGCCGTCAAGAAGTTCACCCGGGCCGATAACCGGGGGTACGAGGACTTCCTGGCGGAGGTACCGCCTTCGCCACAAGAATATCGTTCCTCTCGTCGGTAAGCTTAATTCTACTATCTCTTTTTTTTTCATAAGTTGTACTATCCATTTATTATGAGATATTCCCTTCGTTCCAAATTATAGTTTATTTTGGCTTTTCTAATGAGTAAATTACATCCACCATACAACAACTTATCAGGTGGATGCAGATTGGTCCAACAACTTGTAAAATAATCAATCTAGTACAATAACTTGATAGGTGGGTGCCAATTTGTCCAACAACTTGTAAAATGCTTAATTTAGTACAATAACTTGACAAATAGGTGCACTTACAATCAGTGATGGAGCTGGAGCAAAGCAACAGGAGGGGCCAGCCTAAGTAATTAGAGAAAGTAAGCTCTAAATAAGCCTAAGTAATTAGAGAAAGTAAGCTCTAAATACTAATGAACAGTAGCCATTTTCTACTGTATACGAAGAAATTGTGTCTCGCAGTGGCCGTGGCCCACTACCTCTGGCTACAGTCCAAACTTTACAATGATGACATTTTAAGTAAAGTAGATGGACATGTGTATTATTATTTTTTGTCAATAAAAATCATAGATCATGACTAGTCTGTTGCTTCTAAACTATGTTCATAACATATTTGTTTATTAGGTAAAATTGAATCAAATTTAGAATTACACCATTCATATTACCGAAAACCGAAAGACTAAAGTCCATAAGAGAGATCATGGGATTTTAGGTTTTCTTTTACGTTTCTACTCATGTATTAAACAATTATAAAGAAGCATATCTTTCTATTATTTTAGCTCATTTTTACTTTCTAAACAAATACATGAGGTTTTAAAAATATTTATGCGAAATTTGTAAAAGGTATTGTTAGTATGTATTAACATATTCGGTTTTTTAGCTGAAAAAAATGCAAATAATCAAACATGTGAAAATAGTGAGGGTGAACTTATCAATATGAAATTAAATATTCCTAATTAAAATTAAATCATTGTATAGAAACAATTAATACAAAAATATAACATTAATTTTTCTAAACTTTGAAGGTTCTAGTACTAGCCGAATATGTTACCATTGCGATACGAATATTAATTGTCAAATAATGCTCAATAACTTGTTTTGACGCGAATATACTCTAGCCTAGCATTAGCAAATATGTTGTTTGTCATATAATTTGGAATGTAGATGCACCAATTTGCCAAGTTATTGCACTAAATTGAGCATTTTACAAGTTTTTTATTAATATGCACCCCACCTATCAAGTTATTGTACTAGATTAAACATTTCACAAGTTGATGGACCAATCTGCACCTACTTGATAAGTTATTATATTAGATTGAGCATTTTACAAGTTAGTGGACCAATCTGCACCCACCTGACAAGTTGCTGTATGGTGGGTGCAATTTACTCTTTCTAAATTCATAGTTTTTGCTATGCATCTAGACATAGTGTATATCTAAGTGCATAGAAAAATTAATGAATCTAAAAAAGTTAAAATGACCTATAATTTAGGATGGAGGTAGTATCTAATAATTAGAGAAATTTCAAAGTGCTTGGAAAAAATAAGAGCCATCCATCCGGTGATATGTTCTTTGTTGTTCATATCTAAAAATCATTATCCAAATATATGTTACAGACCATTTTTTTATAAAGAAATTTTATTAATTTTAAATAAGAAAGATTTTAGATCAAAGTAATATAATCCATCTAAAAACACTCTGCCTTTTTTCATTTACTCCTATCTTTGACTCTTAGGGGGTGTTTGGATCTTTAGTCCGGTCTAAAATTCATGTCACATCGAATATTCGGAGACTAATTAGGAGGACTAAACCTGAGCTAATTATAAAACTAATTATACAGATGGAGG
>NC_028451.1:1711933-1822846 GCF_000263155.2 Setaria italica | reverse complement strand
TAACTTTTGTCTAATCTATCCTCTTATCTACACTACTCATGGCCTGGGACAAGTTATATTCAACACTTATCATGTTATTATATTTGGATGCGTAACGCAAATAACAAAAATCAGTCAAAATTCGGGAATGATTTCGGATTGTTTTTGGACGGGTTGGACACCAATATGGTTAAGTTAATTATTCAATAACATGTCATACATGGAGTAATTAGGATTTATTGATTTCTTTTGCTAGTTAGCCTCCATCTATACAATTGGTTTTGTAATTAATCTATGTTTAGGAGTATCTAAACATTCGATGTGATAGAAATTTTAGGAGGTTGTAAAGAATCAAACACTCACTTAGCCGAGACGTAACGTGCTCATCCCACCAACTGTGGTTGATCTTTCAGGTGAGATGTCACGTCACACTGAAGTAACTACACTTTACCAAGTCCATACACCATCACCAAATCCATCAACACCACACATCTTATATATCCCACACACACCCGTTCCACCAAATACATGTATTTTACACCTTATGCAAAAGCATGTATTTTTATTGATAAACAATACGATGTAATTTTATTCTTTTTAATATAATTGATAGCTCTCATTCCGGTTCGTTTAAAAAAATATGTGATTTGAGGTCTTTCATCTATCTTCTTGTCGGCATAGTCTCATGCTCCACCACCTTCCTTTTACTCTTTGCTCGACTGAAATCTAAATGATGAAACCAATCCAAACTCCAAGGCGCAGGAAAATCATGGAAACTGTACAAAGGTAATAAGCTGGGTTGTGAGGCTACCATATATAGTTGACTATTCAAACCATTATCTAGGTTGAGCAAGAGCAATTCTAAGGACATAAAACATAATTATGCAAGTTTTTCCCTATATATATAATTAATTAAGTTGATTACTAATGATATAACGAGGTATAACAAAAATAGGAAACTTTTAAATAATTAAATTCAAATAACCTCTAAAAATATGAGTTCTTTTTCCAACCTGGCCTCACGTATACTCCCCCATTCTCTTTTGATAGGGATATTTTCAAATTTGAAAAATTCTCTTTTCTATTTCAGTCTAACTACCTATCCAATTAATGGTTGTCTCGAGCCTAGTGTGTGACCCTGAGATTGACTATGTGAGCATTCAGGGTCTTGATTAATTGCTTGTTTACGAGGAATAGCTAATGGTATAATTAAATGGATGATAAGTTTTTTCTTGATCATTGTGCCAAGATAAAATAGGACTATCTAAAGAGAATGGAGGGAGTAGTATGCATCATTATATTATAAAGATAGTCGACTGATCGGGGGTACAAATTGCAATAAAAACCTTATGATGCTCTTCTTGATATCAACAAATTTTATTTTTTTGCACAAAAACATTCAGAGTGGTCTTACAAAGAGGAGAGCCCATTCTTATCTATGAGCACATGCCTAATGGCAGCCTAGACCAACAGCTCTTCAGCAGGAGCGGCGATGAGCAGCAGAGTTGTATTCACCAGTGGGGCACTCGCTACAACATCGTCAGGGACATCGCAACTGGATTGCAGTACGTTCACCATGAGTACGAGCCCATGGTGCTCCACCGCGACATCAAGGCGAGCAACATCTTGATCGACCTCACCTTCCAAGCTCGCCTCGGCGACTTCGGGCTCGCCTGCGTGCTCGCCGACGGCAAGAACTCCTACACCGACCATGGTGCCCATGGCACCATCGGTTTCCGGTCGCCGGAGTACATATACAACGGCAGGGCCACGAGGAAAACGGACGTCTTCGCTTTCGGAGTGCTCGTCCTCGAGATCGTCGCGGGGAAGAGGGCAGTCGGCAGGGACGACGTGCAGTTCGGGCATGTCACGGATTGGGCGTGGAAGCTTCATGCGGAGGGTAACCTACTCGCCGCCGTCGACGCCGCCGTGCTCACCGCCGGCGGCGAGTTTGACGCCGAGGAGGCTATACGGCTTCTGAAGCTCGGCATGGCGTGCAGCAACCCGAACCCGGCCGACCGACCGAGCATGGTGGATGCGATGAGGATCATCGCCAAGTCGGTGCCGCCGCCGGACATGCATCTTTCCAAGCCGCCGATGGTGTGGCCACCGGAAGGGTGGGACTCAGTGACATCTGATTGTAGCACGTCAACGAGTAACTTCAACAGGACCTCATCGACGTTCATGGTTGAGACGATGACGGCGGGCAGGGAAAGAACACATCTCTTCTGAAAATGAACGCCGCGGCAGATTGACAGGTTATCACCCCACCGGAAGGTTGATGATGAATTGAAGGTATTTTAGCTAGTACAGCCATGTTATGTACGAATTAGGTGGTTACCGAAACAGAATAGGTTGGTACCAGTGAAATGAAGCATACGAGATCCCGTGGATGATCTAGTGTTTGTGATGAGTATTTTGCTAACAAATTGATCCCGTGGATGATCTAGTGTTTGCGATGAGTAATTGCCAACAAATTGGTCTGAAATCTTAGAACGAATCGAATACTACTGATACATGATTAAGGAAATAGAAGCAAACTCAAGTATGTATCACTTCCAGGTAGACCTGCTAATTGGATTGGGTTTAATTGTTTTAATGGATTGGGTTTGTTTTGAAAGTTGTTTAGATCGGTTATTAATAGGCTGATTCATCAATGTTTGGATTCCTCCTAAGAGGAAATAGTTTGGGAGTGGTTTAGAGTGGGTTGCATTGGTTTGATTCATAAAACAGAATCCAATTCTTGATGTGGGCCCACATATAAATCCAACTATACTTTTTCGCTAATTATTAAACTAAATCATCTCCAATAAATTTCAATCAATTTGGTTAAAATTTTAGAGTGTGAAAGGGAGGTTTTAGTTCAAGGGTCTGACTCTTGGCGTGGGATCCATATATATGTCCAGCTACACTATTTTGCACAAAGTAGCGGGCACTTAAACTGAGTCATTTCCAACAAATTTCGATCAATTTCGCTAAAATTTTAAAGTGTGAACGTGAGATTTTAATTCTATGGTCCGGCTCTTGACGTGGAACCCATATGTTTTTTTTAGCCATACTATTTTACACAAAGTAGTGGGCAGTCAAATTGAGTCATCTCCAATAGATTTTGATGAATTTTGTTAAAATTTTAAGGTGTGAACGTGAGGTTTTAATTCTAGGGTCCGGCTCTTAATGCGGGGTCCAAATGTATGTTTAGCCATACTATTTAACACAGAGTAGCGGGCAGTCAAACTCTGTCATCTCCAACAAATTTCATCAATTTCGCTAAAATTTTAAGGTATGAACACGATATTTTAGAGTCCGACTCTTGACGTAGGATCCACATGTCGGACTCATATTTATTTCAAATATATATGAGTTTTTTATATGAGCCCATAGGTTTATATAGCAAACCATGATTTTTTATAGCAAACTCATGGGTTCTATCAGCTAGGAGGGTGGATTGGCTTGGGTTTAGATAAATATGAGGTGAGTTGGGTTGAAAAAATAAATTAACTTGATGTGGATTGGTGTGGGTTAGAGTTGGATTACAATCAATTAGCAGGCCTAGTGCTATAAGCATGAACTGAAAAATAACTTCAGCTGAGATATCAAACTGAAACATAGTTTGACACATGCCCACGAAGAATTCGACAAAAAGGAAAGCTATATATGACCAAGATGACTATCACTGTTCTTAATTAAACTTGTTAACATCTTCAACCCAGATCTTCTCCTCAGTTAGCACTTGATTCACCTGTGGCAATGTACAGTAGACAGGCAACATGATTACAACTTGGTCAACTTGCAAGCGAGACATACAGTTCAGGTACTCTATTTGATTAATGAGAAAGCATTATAACTGTGCCCCTTAGTCAAACTGAACAAAAATAAACATCATCTAGTTCTCAGGTCATGCACACAACCAAGATGGAATTTGAGTGCCATATATCTGACAGTTATGGTGTCAATACCAAATCAATAACAAAAGCAACCTGATAAGGTTGGTTATTAGGGAAAAAAAAAGGCCACAACAACCAGAGGACAGATTCCTTGAAAAAAGGCAGAAACCCCTGCCTGCATGGAAAGCACACTTTTTTTTTGACTGAATCATCGAAGCACACTTAGACAGCAAATAGTTGTCACCAATCACCATAAAGCCTATACTATTCACTATTACCACAACTATTATCGGCATCAAATTTCTTCTTGAGCACCTTCAATTTGTCGACCACTTGATGCACCAAGTTTTTGTCCCTCCTGTGCTGCACAAATGCCTGAAAATTTTGAAAATAGCATTAGCTGGTTGAGGAACCGGTTTGCCCTCACTGAACCATGGATAGGAGGCATGATGATAGTATCACCTTGAGCGCAGAAGCTCACGCAGGGGAAAACACCATACACACTAGTTTCCTTGTACGCCTTCTTGACACGGCCCGACATCAGATCTATACTGTAGATCCCATCAACTGTCCATAGAAAAATGATACGAGCCCCATCCGCAAAGCCAACCACTTCAACCGAGCTCGAGTAGGCGGCAGCAGGGAGCACCGCCTTGAGCTCGATGGATCTGCTCTGTTGCGCGCCTCCACCGGAACCAACTGTGCTAGAGCACATGAAGAGATTGGAGCCCACCACGGTGGCGAATCCCAGCCTGCCGTCCTCCGTGCTCATGAGAACAATGCGCTTGTAGTGGCATTCATCTGGTAGGACGCATCGAGGAAGTGGAGTGCGTTCCCAACGAGCAGGCTTGGCGCCAAATGGAGGACGCATTGAGGTCCCTGAGCGTAGGTCCGTTCGCTCCATGAGTTAGCATCTGATGAGTAGATATATGCGAACATCTGCGAGCCATGCATTGGTGCCCACCAGCACGACGGTGAACGGCCTGCGACGGTTGCGGTCGCCGGCGGCGCCGCTGGCAGCGGGTGCGCAGAGCACCGCGGCGTTCCAGCTCTGGTTGTCGGCGCGCGCGTAGTGCGGCAGCTTGGGGAGCTCCCTCCGCTCGTCGGCGACGGGGTCCCAGACGACGAGGGAGGCGTCGAGCGGGTTCCGCCCGACCTGCAGGGGCGCGCCGTGGAGGAGGACGCGGCCGTGGCGGGCGTCCAGGGCGCGCCAGCCGCGCGCGTGGGGCCGGCAGCAGAAAGAGGAGGCCGGGACGAAGTCGGAGACCGAGCCGAGGTTGCAGGCGAAGCCGAGGAGCGGGGGCGGCGGGCGGTGGAGCTCGCGCCGGCGGCGGTGGAAGACGGGGTCGTCGAGGATGAGGCGGCGCCAGCGCTTGCAGGCGAGCGACGCGCGGACGAGGGTCGCGGGGTCGTCCGCCGGGATGCGGAGGAGCACCTCGTCCCCGAGCTCGGCCATCAGCTCCGGCGCCATCCTGCGATGGCGTGGCGTTGGACGCCGGCCGAGGGTTTCGTCGGCGGCGGCAGAGACGATCGGGGCGAGAGGGTAAAGAAAGGATCTCCGGCCAGCTTGATTGAAGCCTTGAAGGGGCCCCCGCGACGTACTTGAGGCGGGCGGAATTTTTCGTCTCAAAAAGTTAATCAGCTTAGGTTCATATATATAGAAAATAAAAAGAATAATTTGGATCTGCCATGCACTATTAAAATAAAAATATTTCAATCGCGATGGCGAGAGCAAGAAAAGCATTGTGAGCCGCCACGTGGGCGTGCCAGCATGGAACAAATTGGCATCCTAAAAGTATTTTTATATGACTCCTCGCAAAAAAAAAATATTTTCTTTTGATGAAAGGCATGCGATGTGAGAAACCTGAAGAATACAACCTCTGATGTCAAAATGGCAACATCAGCAGTTACATTCTCTCTGCTACCTCCCCCCGCCCGAACATTTCAGAACATTGATGTTTGTTGCCTGCTACAATAAGAACACTTCATTTACTCGTGCAGACTCTGCATTTTACTACCTCTGCACACTGAGATTTTTTTTATAAAAAAATAATATAACAATTCATGACAAATGCTGATTGCATACATTTGATGACGAAGACCACCTGATTGCAAATGTTCGTAACAACATTACTATGGTTTATGGAGTTTCCGAAGGAAAAAAAACATGATTTACAGAGTCTTTAGGGTACCAGAAAAATGTGCGGGTAGCCAGATGTACATACCAATCCAATATTTCAGCAACAGAAGAAAGGATTAAACACTCACATTGTTGGCTGAGTACATTGGTTGAAGGAAATATGATGGCATATAAACATGACAGTAATATGATACCAGGGAACCGACAAAACGTGCATACTACATGTGTAAACCGATCCACCATTTGCATAACAAAAGAAATAACTGAACCTGGTTAAGGTGAATCAGAAAAGTACGTCTTCGAACAGGTGCAATAGGCTGCAGAATTAACTCTAGAACAGTCAAATTGTTCAGTGTCATGCTTCAGAACTCATACACAAGGCAAATTGTTCGCTGTTAGAAACCTAGCAATCTGAAACAGCTGAAGACAGACAGTGGCATTCACCAGCTTTTCTCCGCTGCTGCCTCAGATATCCCCCAGGAAAATGGCATAAATGGACACTAAAGAAATTACACATTACGCGAAAGAAACATGGCTTTCCTTCTCAACTAAACCATATAACATTTGGTCCAGCCTTAACCATTCTAACCTTAGCAGCAAAACCAAATTCTGAACATGAATGCTCACAGGCAATGAAACAGAGCAGATACCGAAGAAATGAACTGTGCAGGAAAGTAGCAAATGGAATACTTAAGATTCATATAGTTAGCATCACTCCCCAGCACAATAACCAGCTAGAAAGATTCAGTTTAACTCTCAGAATACAAATATGCAATCAACAAGTTTAGCCCTCAGCAAAGAATAATGTGTTGACTTCACAGCAAACACAGAAGAAGCTCCTAGATTCCACAGAACTTCACCATCATCAATTCCTCAACGGTGAGCAAGGCTTGCTTGAATTAAGGTTTCATTTTATTCAAAACTGACAATGTATTGCCCAAAGCAACCTCATAAGCATGGATCTTAGTGAACTAGTAACACCCTAACATCTCATTCACAAAGACGATGATATGACATGAACGTGGCTTCTTAGGAAATAGCAGTTACACTTATCAAATTGGATAAGAACCAATCAGCTAGAGTGCATTCTTTATTTAATTTGAATATCTTTAGTAACTGTTATCATCAAGCAAAAGATGCTGATGTTACATAACGCAACATCATATTTCAGTCAAAGTCTTTACTAGCATTGCATGGACAAGGCTACTAAACCATTTAGTAAATCCGAAGTTTCAGTGAAGCTATGATGCTTAAAAAAAATCAGCAAAAGCATACGCAAGACTTTTCGAAATCGAGCAACAACAACAACTCATATCTCCATGCACATGCCGATAAGCTTTGTAAGGAAAAAAACTGACAATAAAAAACTTTGAGCAGGAAATGATCAATCAGAAGCATATCAAATCTTCCTGGCACACAGAAGCTGTATTTTCCCGAATTCAAATCGCTTGCTCCAACAGATGTCATAAGAACTAATACAACATAGTCAGGCGATGGATATAATAGGAATCACGATTTATGATACGAATCATAGCTGAAAGCAGCGTGGACACATGTATATCATTGCTGCCTACTTTCGAAGATAACTAAGTATCATCATGTTTTTCAGGCCAACGCCACCAAGATATTGCAAAAAGGTACTTATTTCTTAAAAGAAACCAAGCGTAACCTGTAGAACAACATCATATTTCAGTCAAAGTCTTTACTAGCATTGCATGGACAAGGCTACTAAACCATTTAGTAAATCCGAAGTTTTCAGCGAAGCTGTGATGCTTAACGATGTAAGATCCAACGCAACAATGCTTTAACATCTTAGCTCACTGATGATATGCTGTGCAACTTTTTTAAAAAAAAATCAGAACAACATCATATCGAAGGTTGGCTCTGTGCAGGTCAGTGATAGGCATGAGTTTGTGTGCGAGCTGCTGATCCTGGACGGATCCAACATAACTGAAGCCAATGAACCCACCGACCCAAGGGAGGACGGCCAGAGGAAGAAGCCGAGGAGAGGATCGCTCCTTCGATCCATCCGGCGCCCTCAAGACCTGTATCTGCACCGACCCAGCGGTGCCCTCCACGACCTCCATCGAGCAAGCTTCATCCATCGTTGCGACAGGCGGAATCGCGACAGGATTCAATGCGGATTCTGGGAACGAGGGAGCAGCCTCTGAAAGTGAATCGCTCGCTGCTTGCACAGGAGATTCAGAAAAGGCCAACGAAAAGTGCTGGACCATCTAATCTCCGGCATGTCAAGCACGGTGACACCCATGCGATTGCCAATTGATGAGCACTAGATGCTAGTGCAGGTGCAGTAACTGTTGTTGTTTGTTGAAGAAAAGCAATACAATTTTTTTGTATTTTTAAAGTCTTCTCTATAACCCATGATCCATGATATTTTCCAAGAAGGCATTAGATGTTGTTGTCATGAAGAAATTAGAATAGTGTAGAACATAGATATTTGTTTAGTGAAAAATTTAGAAGGGACACGTATCATTATTCTATGAACTCCCTGGACTTATAAATAGGGACCCTCTTCCTTACCATACCATTCAACTATGGGAATGGCATATGAGTGAAGTATGGTAGAAGTAAAGGGTCAGTGATAGGCTAGCCACTAAACAGAGGGTATTGTACACTCTTATGTAATATTATTGTGTTGTAATAAAGTTCTATTTTCTATAAGTGTTAGTCTCCCGGTTGGGTCATATAGTTTCTAAGTACTTAGTGCATAAGTTGTGATCCATCGAAGGTTGGCTCTGTGCAACTGTAGAAAGCAGAACAAAGAGCTCGGAAATAAATTGTTGGCAGTCCACTCTTTATGTCATCATCAATTGAAATTTCGTCATCAGTAGGACAGTGAGACAAATTACGAACACCATGCAATGGTTATGGATGAGAAAAGTAAGAGTAGTTGCAATGGTCATAGTATATATATGATGCATAACAAATGTGTGACAATTAGTATACTAGGAACAGTGGGAATATGTATATCATCACCTTGGGACTGGAGCTAATAGCTGAAGGGATCAATCACAAAAGGATCTGATGCTTGGCGGAAGCACCACACATCACCTCCGTCGCCCTCGACTATCTCCAACAGAACATCTTCAATGGCATGACGTGCAGAATCAAGAGGTTTCAGCTTGTTGACTAACTCTGTGTTATGATTCGGTTCACCACCGGCCAATACAATCCGCATTTTCTTCAACACATGCGCGCTCTCAAGAACAAACTGGAGGAATGACAACTCGCTGTTATACCCTCTGAAATTGTTGAACACGATCTCCTTGACTTGAGATCGAGTGCATTCGACTGGATCGGCATTCCTCCAAAATTGCAGAGTTTGTTTTCCCTTGCAGCGATCAGCTTCATCGGACTGAAAACACCCACAATTAGATGCTTAAGTACATGCACATGCAAATGGAGGAGAGTGTGAAAATGGAATAGGACAGACCACGATGTGCAGTGTTTCAACATTTGGAAAACATCTCATGAAACTCAAAAACATTTCAGCTTCCTTGCGAACTGCAAACCGCAGTTTCAAAGCCAATATCTTGACACTTGGAATCACTGTGAGAGGACTTGGCCTTGTTCCAGCCTGAAATTTAGTGTGCAAGGACAAGATCAATGGTACTGCAAATAGTTGAAGAAGACAAGAAGAGGAATTGAGTAAGACCTTGATGACGATGTCGGCAACTTTCAGCTTGTGAATCCTTGGCTCAAGGTATCCAACCACCCTAAGAGTTGAAGCCAAAGATAAGTTGATAAGCGAACAGAACATGCCAACAGAGCTCCCGTTCCACAGGATCAGCCGATCGAGGGAAGGGGCGCCACGCACATCAAGGTCCTTGCTGATGGACGCCCAGAAGACGACCTGAACAACGTTCTGGCTGCGGATTTTGATGCTTGCACGGCCGTTGGTGTTGGCAACGATCGTGAACACCTTGAGCTCGGGGCTACATTCCATCATGTAATCGATGCATTCAGTGTCGATGGCGATGTGGTGGAGTCCGAGCTCCAGGAGGTTGGGGAAGACATTGGGCCCGCGAGGGAGATCGGCCACGGTGGTGCCAGGAAACGTCCAGAAGCCGAGGCGGAGGCGGCTTATTTTGGTGCAGCGGAGGATGTCGATGGGGAGGCGCAGGCTCGCGTCAGCGGCGAGACGTTGCCAATTCGGGAAGTTGACGAAGGTGAGGTCTTCGACGCCCTTCTCGGCGAGGAGGCGGGCCCACTCAACTTGCTGCAAGTTGGGGTACATCCGCATCGACCAGCGCGAGAGGTGGACGGCGCGGAAGGGCCCGGGGTGTTGCGTGAGGACGCTGGTGATGGCAGTGTAGGGAGAGAAATGCTTGGTGCGTGGGATGTGGGCGTCGCAGAGGACAAGCGGCACGGAGCGCCAGAAATGGCGCCAGTGGGTGGAGAGCGCGGATGTGCGCACGGCGTCCTTGATGGGGAGGCGGGAGACGATTTTCCGGCGGAGGTCGTCGGGGAGGTCGCTGATGCGGTCCTCGCCGTCGCTGGCCTCGTCGACCGAGAGGGCGGCGGCCATCGTGACGACGTGGTCCGCAGGAGGCAGGGATTGCTCGACGAGGCTCACGATCTCACGAGCTTCCATGGTGATACGCTCGAGGGGGGAGCGGAGGAGGGGAGAGGAGGGTTTATTCCTTTTTCTCTTTTGGAGAAGGGGTTTTGCTTTTGGCACAAAGGGAGTGGAGTGGTGGAGGATTGTGGAGCAAGAAGAAGAAGACGACGACGTCGTCCGCGAGCCCAATTCGGCCCAACCGACTCATATACGCGCGCACCGATCTGGGGAGGCGGGGAGACAAGCAAGCCCTAGTCCACCGCCGCCGCCGCCGCCGCCGACCGATGACACCCGAGCCGGGTTTGCTGCTTTGCAAGTTCTATGGGCCGAGCGGGCTTCTTGCGGGGCCCATGCGTGTTTGTCGTGTCCGAGTCCAATTCGACCCATCCGGCTCATATATGCGCGCTCCGATCTGGGGAGGCGCAGAGACAAGCAAACCCTAATCCACCGCCACCGTCGCCGCCGCCGCCGCAAGAGCATCGATGGGGCGCAAGGACAGGGACGCCCACGCCGCCGGCAAGAAGGACAAGCCGGTCTCCGTCTCCGCCATGCTCGCTAGCATCGACGCGCCACCGGCCAAGGCGACGAAGCCCTCCAAGCCCAAGTCATCCAAGGCTTCCACTTCGTCCTACTTGCGCGATGATGCCGACCTGCCCCCCTCGGATGAGGAGGAGGACGAGGCCGACCTCGCCGCCCGTGCCTCCAGGCCCCGCCCGCATCGCCCCGCGGCCGATCTCAACGCCGCGGCGCCCTCGCTCAAGGAAGCCAGGAAGAAGGAGAGGCGCGAGCACGAGGCGGCGGCGCGCGCCGAGGCCGTCCGCCGGGAGGTGCTACGCGACGACCGCGACGCCTTCTCCGTCGTCGTCGGCGCGCGCGTCCCGGCCGACGACGGGGCCGCCGCCGCTGCAGCCGACAACGTCAGGGACATCGTCCTCGAGAATTTCTCCGTGTCCGCGGCCGGCGTGAAGCTGTTCGACGGCGCCTCGCTTCGGATCTCGCACGGCCAGCGCTACGGCTTCGTGGGGCCCAACGGAAAGGGCAAATCCACCCTGCTGAAACTGCTCGCGTGGCAGCGGCTCCCGGTGCCACGGAACATCGACGTGCTGCTCGTGGAACAGGAGGTCGCCGGCGACAGCCGCCCGGCAATCGAGGCGGTGATCCAGGCCGATGACGAGCTCACCGCGCTCCGCAGCGAGCGCGACAATATTGAGGCCTCTGACGACTCGAGGGACAACGAGCGGCTCGCCGAGCTGTACGAGATGCTCAACCTGCACGGTGCGGATGCCGCCCGGGCACGGGCATCCAAGATACTCGCAGGTCTGGGATTCGATCAGGCTATGCAGGCGAGGGCCACCGAGTCGTTCAGTGGTGGCTGGCGGATGCGCATCTCCCTGGCCCGGGCTCTCTTCATGCAGCCGACATTGCTCCTCCTCGACGAGCCGACCAACCACCTTGATCTCCGAGCTGTGCTTTGGCTGGAGCAGTACTTGTCCACGCAGTGGAAAAAGACGCTCATTGTTGTGTCCCATGACCGTGATTTCTTGAACACGGTGTGCAATGAGATAGTTCATTTGCACGAGAAGAAGCTCGATGTCTACCGTGGCAGTTTTGATGATTTTGAGGGAGGTTTTGAGCAGAGGAGGGCACGGGCGATCCGGGAGCATGAGAAGTATGTCAAGCTGGAGAATGCAGCAAAGAGAAGTGGGAACAAGGCTACTCATGAGAAGGTTATCAGGCAGGCCATGTCAAGGGCCGACAAGAGCAAGGGGAAGGGGAAGAATGTATCAAATGATCACGATGGCCAGAAACAGATTACGGTACCTCAGAAGTGGCACGATTACAGTGTCAAGTTCCACTTTCCTGAGCCAACTGGACTTGCACGGCCACTCCTAGAGCTTGTCGAGGCTGGCTTCAGCTACCCTGGTCGTCCCGACTTCAAGCTGTCGGGTGTCGATGTTGGCATCGACATGGGAACACGTGTGGCTATAGTTGGGCCTAATGGAGCTGGGAAGTCCACCCTTCTTAAGCTTCTTGCCGGTGATCTTGCGCCCACTGAAGGGGAGGTCAGGAGGAGCCAGAAGCTGAGGATCGGGCAGTACTCACAGCATTTTATCGACGTGCTTACAATGGAGGAGAATGCAGTTGAGTATCTGCTCAGGATGCACCCTGATCAGGAGGGGATGAGCAAGGCAGAGGCTGTCCGTGCGAAGCTTGGTAAGTTTGGTTTACCGAAAGAGAACCATCTCACTCCGATTGCTAAATTGTCTGGTGGCCAGAAGTCCCGTGTTGTCTTTACCTCGATTGCAATGGGACATCCTCACATTCTTCTGCTGGATGAACCAACAAATCACCTGGACATGCAAAGTATTGATGCATTGGCTGATGCTCTGGATGAGTTCGCTGGAGGTATCGTCTTGGTTAGCCATGATTCACGATTGATATCTCGAGTTTGTGATGATGAAACTAAGAGCGAGATATGGATCGTGCAAGATGGCACAGTGTACACATTTGATGGAACCTTCGAGAATTACAAGGATGAGCTCATGGAAGAAATCAGAAAGGAAGTGGAAGACTAATGTTGTTTGTTTGGAAGTTAAAGGTTATAAACTTGTTCACTTAATGGGTGGGTTGTGCAGGATTGCTTGCTGTGTGTCTTAATTTCGTTTCCTTGTGTTTGTTTACTTAACAATTTGCTAAATGCTATATGAATCTGTATTGCTGTGGTCTGAATCATTCAGTTGACATGCCGCTTTCTCAGCATGCAGTATAATCTGTTCATTGAGCCATAATCCTTTGATGGTATCTTTGTTTTTCACTATTTCTTTGAATTTTGCATGGGAGACACCAGAGCTTTTTGTTGATGCTTGTGGCTTATATGTATGCGGTATTTGTCCTCACAAATTTTGCTCCCCTGAATTTGCTGGAAAATGAACTACGATCCGCCGGCTGCCGCCGCGGGAGGCACGGCGGAGATCAGCAGCTGCACGGCGGCGGCGCAGGCCAGAACAAGCAGTAGAAGCAGGACGACGGCGCTCCTGCCTGGCCTCGGGCATGGCAGCCATCAGCCCATCACGACCGACTAGCCAGCTACCTAGCTAGTTAGCTACTATATAATTGTGGATAGTATGTAGTAGGGGATTACAAGCTGGATTATATACGTCCATAGCTTATTAGCTTGCTCAACAACGAGAATGAATAATTGCCCGGTTTGCTTGCTGTCCGGCCGGGCGTGCTTGCACGTCGTCGATGATCATCAGGTTTGATCTTGTCTCTCAGTTTTGCCACCTGCCAGCATGGTTGGCCATTAAGCCACGCGATTAACAATTCGATTGCATTTTCGTTCACATGAGGCTTAACTGTATTTGCACATATAAATAGTGTTAGACCGTGCAGCCGGTTCTTTTTCTAACATCTCTCTCTATCTCGCTCTCTCCGTTCGTGACAGGCTGACAGCAATATGGTTGGCTGGCTGAATTGCCGGCTGGGAATCTGGTGACAACAATGGGCCGGGAGCTAATTTGGATCGCAGAGAATCGTCCGTCGTCCTCCACGGTCCATTTACTAGAGGCCCATCCGACATTGGATTGCTGATGACAATGATCGCGATTCACGACCAATGTTTTAAATAGTCGGATATAGCTGCCGCTATAGTTTGATTTAGCCTCTGAGAAGCTATTGATAGTCACCATTTTACACTAAACTATATTATCCGCTAATAGCTGCTATTAGCCGGATAATATAAGCTAAATGACTCCTCATTTAGCTTCTATCCTGCTAATGGCAGCTCCTGACTTCTGAGGAAGACAAGCAAGTTCAACACTATTTTCCAGCTGGAAGTTTCTAGTGTTTTTCTTTCTACCATTGCATTGTTCTTGCTTGGTTTGTATTGCAGTTAGCGATTTGTGATAATTCAGAACCGAGACACAGGATAATCCTCTGAGTTATAACATGCATTTCTGTAGCTTTAAAAAACTAGCTGTTAAAGGATTTAGCCCGAACATTGTTCGCGACCCAATTCGTAATCGAGGAGGTGTGACCGCAGCAGCCCGCTCGCTAGCTTCTTCCTCCATCCGAGTCTCCGAGAGGCGAGAGGTTTGTTTCGCATGCACGTGGCAGGCAGAGCAGCAGCTGGGGCTTGTGGCCACCCTTCCTCTCTCCTCCGAGTCATGGCGGTCATGGCCTACAGGTCTAGCACCACTAGCAGAATTGTAGAATCCATCGCCGTACTCCTCGGTATGCACGCACGGCAGAGCCGGTGCACGTGGCGGCAGGGGAGCCGCCTGCTCACAGCATCGTCAAGTGGATGTTTACTCTCTGCCTGCAGGCTGCAGCTGCCTGCCTGACGCCCTGAGCAGTCGCCGTATCCTACTACAATTTGCTCTGGTTTCACCGAAGTCAACGGCGGCCTCGCTCCAACGGTTTCCAGGATTATCCAGAAAAACGTTCCATGTTCATATTGCAGGATGTTCATATATTCTTTTCGCAGGCAAAGCTTGACTTTCTATCCGTTTGCCGTCGAAGAGAAGAAAGACTGAAAGACATCTTTATCTACTTTCTTTCCTTTTTCGTTTCTTTTTCTTTTATTCTTGGTTATGTGCATTACTGCTAGTCGGCTACTATAGCCGGCCCTGAACAATCAGGAAAGCTTAGAGGTTAGAGTAATAGGCGTCAGGGATGCTCTGATGAGGTAAAGTCAACTGCAGCAGGCGCCTACCGCCTGTAAAGTATACTGCAACAAGGAGAGGAGAGTTGTCAGAAGCGCTGGCGCGCCCCCGCCGGCGGCGGGGACGACGACGGGGACGGCGGCAGCGGTGGAACCGGCCGTACGCACACGGACAGAGGCAGGACAGCATGGCCCGCTGCACGGCGCAGCCTCTAGTTTTGGACTCCCGAGCCGGCAGCCTGCGGTGGTCGGCAGGGCCATACAAATCCTCAAATACTCGCACTGTTCCACAATTAAGGATGAGCGTGCAACGCCTCGGAGTCGAGGACGTTTAGGGATTTAAGATGCATAAAACCAAGTTGTAGACAGCTCGACTGCACCATTTGCACAGTAATTAAACAAGTCTTGACAGTGCAAGAAGAAGCTCGAAATAGTATCAAGTAGGAGTAGTAATGTGCATGGTCAATGGTTTTCCCCGAGCCAATCATCTCCATGCTTTCAGCTGTCAACTGTTGATGGCGCCACACAGCTCCTGCTTGTCAGCTAGACCGCACTCACCACCATGCGATCAGGATCAGGCACCACCCCACGCACACACACACATCGCCGGCCGGTCGAGTCGCCACGCGCGCTGCAGGGCCGCACCGCCCCACCCACCCGCCTCCACTTTCCCCAAGGTCTCGCCACCCCACTTGCCTTCTTCTCGCTCCCCTCTCGCGTCCCCGTCGCCCGCCATAAGTAGCTAGCGCTCACACCAGCAGCTACTACCTAACCGCAGCTCACAAGCAACCCCCCCCCCCCCCCAACCAGAGCCCGAGCACCGCCGCCAACCATGTCCCCGACCAAGACCACCTTCGCCGTCGTGCTCCTCACCGTCCTCGCGCTGTCGGCGCCGCTCGCCTCGTCCGCCGCCGCAAACCCGGGCGGCAACCCGGGCGGGTTCTTCGGCGCCGGGATGCCGTGGTTCGGCGGCGGAGGCGCCGGGGGCCCCGGCGCGGGCGGCTTCTTCGGCGGGTGGGGTGAGGGCGGGCGCGGGTACCGGCGCGGCGCGGTGGTGCCGCCCTCCATGGTGTGCGCGGAGCAGGGGCCCTGCCGCGGGAAGCGCCTCACCTGCCCGGCCCGGTGCTTCAGGTCCTTCAGCTACAAGGGCGCCCACGGCGGCGGCGGCGGGGGAGGCGGCGGGTGCAGCTTCGACTGCACCACCCGATGCGTCGCCACCTGCTGAACCCGCCTCCGCGGACGACGACGGGTTGGATCATATGGATGGCGCGCACGCACGTGTTGCTCTGTGTGTCAGACTGTCAGTAGCTTGATTAGCTAGCTAGCTAGTAGTAATACTACCAGTGGTTTGGTTGTGATGGAGCTGAGTGAGAGAGACTTGATTAGTGGCAGTGACGAGCGGTGCTCGTGATGTGCGCGCGCGTGTCTGTAAATTTCAGCCGTCGCGGGTCGTATGATCTGATCAATAAGACGGACGGATGAATAAAACGAGGATTTCGTGATCTTCATCGACCTTGTCTTCAGTTCTGCAATCGGTTAACGTTTTGTGTCGTGAATGATGCTGCCTGTCGGTTCCTATCTGCTGCCGGTGCATTCTTGTGCATCCTTGGCTACTGTACTACGGAGTAGCTAGCTGAGAGCCTGCAACTCAGCAGCTGGAACAAGCCAACAGCTGCAGCAACAGACAGAGACAGACGGCAGTCAGAGAATCATCCATCAGAGAGTGAGAGGCAGACCGTCAGACTCGGACCTGAATCGCATTCTCACAGCGTCTGCAGCTCGGCTGGGCCGGCCTACGAACAAACGGACGCAGCCTGAACTCCGGCCCATGCATGCCACCTTGAATCCTCCCTCGAACTTAAGCGTGGCCCATTCATACGGATGGGCCGGAGTTTTGGCCCATCGAAACAAAGGCCGAAGTCTTGGAAAAACACCCACCTTTCATGCAAATCATGCTGAATCCGTTTAAAACTTGCCACGTTTGAAACGTGTGCTTCACTTTAGCTCCCACCCCACCGGTCACAAAATAATACTACCGCGATCCATCCATCAAGCAGTAGCTCACCCGCCCTTTCACTCCTTTAATACTACGACTCACACCAAACTTCCTAGCACTAAGAGCTATAAAATTCAAATAACGTCCCTTGAGAAGTTGAGATGGGATCAATTGCGTACTCCTCCGTCCCAAAAATATAGTTTTTTCAAAGTCAAATATTTTCAAATTTAACTACGAATAGAGAAATAATTCACTGTTCACGCTTCTTCTCCATTCTCCAACCACGCCAGCACGGAAATTAAATTCATCGTAAAGTCAATATGGAAATGGGACTTTTCTGAATATGCTCGGCGAAAATGACTTTTCTTAATTTTCGCCTCCTCGTGCTGCGACCCGACCCTGTTGCTGACCATCCGGCAGGCAGACAGACCTTCTTTCCTTCTTGCAGCCGAGCTCCTGGGTTCCTGAAAAAAACAACAGGCAGCCATCTACCACACCGACACACATACCGGCACGTTGAGCATGTTTAGTTTAATTTGGCCCCAAAAGTTGAAGCCATGTGTTCTGACTAGCTACGGCCATCAGCAGATGGTATTAGTAGTGGTGATCATATTCCTTGGTCGTCGTCTTTAGCCATTTCGATCCCTAAAGAGAGTTGTTGTGCTGTTCTTCGTTGACGAGATGATCCAAGGTAGCGTAACAAGTGAGTCTATGAAAGAATACTTAGTCTTTTGCCGTTGGGTACGGTTCAGACCAACAAATGTTAGAATTTCCAATAGTGCCTGCCATACCAATCAGTCTATATTTTCACAATAGCATTGCTTTTCTATTTCCTTGCATCCATTTTTCTCTTCATCCTGATGGTTGCGTAACACAGTGACATCTTTTATTTCTCTCCCTTTTAGATAAAACACATGCATTGCACGAGTGAGCGACCGTGCATGTGCATGATCAGGTGCAGAGGAAAGGCCATGGATGGGAGACCGGCAAGATTTTAAGTAAGCCCAGCTAGCATCTCTTGAAAAATTCCTGATGACTGTACTTACATGACGTATATGATGTTGCTATGTATCCAACGACAAGATCCGCCACACATATATTATGCTCCAGCTCGATCCAGATTAGAGGATTAGCATGACACGATTGCAGGAGGTGTGATGTGATGACTGATGGTGAGAGCTCCTTACACTTGCAGGAGGTGTGATTGAATGATGAATCCGACATGCTCGGCCTTTTATCAATCGGACACGGCATGCAGCTAGGTTTCAGACAGCAGTTGTCAGTCATGTGCTAAGATTTCAGGCCATGTGCTAGCTGGTTGTGACTATCTGAGGAATTCCGGCGGATGGTATGACGGGTCGGTCCCAATTCGAGAGCTTTCGTGTTGTACGCTCCATCTATTACTGTTAGTTTCAGACTAATCAGCAGATAAAAAGGTCTACTACAAGGAAGAAGAATCGCGAGTAAAGTACTTACGTCTTTGCCATTAGTTTCAGACCAATCTGCGAAAAAAACGAATCCGCAGCTGCCTGTTTTATGGACCGTTAGTTGGTCTCAGGGATCACTTTTAACGGACCATGCTGCGACGAGGAGATCCACCAACCCACGCGCTGTACAAGACTAGGACCGTGGCCACTGGCCTGTAATGTGTGTGGCGATGTCCAGACACTGAGACACGGACGCTTCAGCCAGGCGACGCAGTTGGTCACCACGAACATGAACATGTAGTCTCAGGTGCCAAAATGCCATGACAGTAACTGCTATATAACTGCTGCATGACGCCATTACGTATATGATGTTACCATCCAACGACGAGATCCACCCTATCACTATTGTATATCCTCCAGAGATTAGAGGATCAGCGTGACATCGTATGCTTGCAGGGAGGCGTCTTGTGAGATGACTGGACTGATGGTGAGCCCCTGACAGTGACGGGCTCGTCAGTCAGACGAAGCAGGGTCTTCTCGTCACGGCTTTGGGATGAGCACGCGGCGGCGGCGGCATGCCAAATGCCATGCGATCGAAGCTACTAGCTGGGACTGGGACTGGGGAGGAGTTCGACAGCTGATGAAAGCGTGGATCGTATCGATGCATGCAGCCACCAGGGTAATTCCAAGACCACTCGATTCCTCCCATGATGCATCCAACATCCACCTGGTCGTCAGCCATTGATCGATTACCTAGTGGTATTAGAAACTTGCGAGCAGATAAAACCAAGCAGAGACACGACAATGGCAGAAAACAAGCACTTGGCATTTCCTGTCAAAGCCATTGCTTGATGGTCACTTGACGTTCACAAAGAAAAGGCAGCTCCCGCGTCCTTGTCCACCATAGTCCGCAACGCATGGGCTCTCTGGAGAAAATGACTCCGATCCGCGAGTGTTTCCGCTCCTCGTGCTCTGCTGCCCTGCTTACTGACCATGGGCGACGCATCAACACGAGTGTCGAGATCGGCTAATCCACGTGCTTTACATAGACCGGTAAAACTAGACCCGTGGCCTGCGAGACGCAACGCAATGAGGTCATGCACGAGCACGGCAGGCCGAGGGATCAACAAATTTAAACCTTGCCAGCCCTTAGTGATCAGACAAAACGTCACTGCTCCTTAGTGATGGCCAAGCCCTGTTTGGTCGCAAAAAAAGTCAGGCGAAACGGCTGGTCACTGCTCCTTAGTGATGGGAGCGGCGGGAGTATTCCGAGCTAGCCAAATGCCATGACGGGCCTGCAGGCTCCAGATGGTTTTTGTAGCATGCTGAAAGCGCGGATCAACTACCACACCCACATCCGACGTGCCCCCGTTTCAGACAGGTCCAGTCAGCACTCACCCCAGCGCCCAGCTAAGGGCAAGTACATTGCTACATATCAGCGGTCTTATAGGTCGTCTCATGCAGTGCTACGTAGGATTTTTGATGATGTGGAGAAAAGAGAGCGAGGAGAGAAAAAGAGGTCGTTGCTTCGCGAAACAACCACCTCATGAGCTAAATTGTAGGACTACGAGACAACTTAACAACCATTGTACGAGTTATTGTTGCCATGCAACTCATAATATTTTATTTTTCTTATGCACAAATTAAGGAATTATATACCACTACCAAACAACTTATAGGACAACCCATTGTACAGGTTGCCTGTTAAATCGTCTTAAGATTACGTGCCAATGCATGAGACCGTCTATTAGACGACATCAAAGATGGGTGCGACCGGATAAGACCAAGCAGACAGAGACAAGGGATAATGGCGAAAAAGATGCAACATCTTGTCAAAAAAAAGAACAAGAAAACAGGAGCACCGAACGCTTCAAAGATCCCGGCAGTGGCCGTCATCTGGCGTGCACCAAAGCAGTGCCCCGTCCCTGTCTGGCTGTCTCTACCATGGCCCAGCAGGCAAAGGCATCTAGTTCTTCTGATAAGAAAAGTATTGCAGCAAAGAAAGGAAGAGACAGCTTTTATTCTACGGCAAATGGTTCTTTTTCACGGTAGTTCTTTCAGGGAAGGAGAAAAATGAGAACGAATTAACAAAACAAAGACCGTACGTGTCTATGTGTGTGTGTGTATAAAGCCTCCTCCTTGCATCACCCGCCCATCTCCTGTTAATCCCTGCTGCTAAACTAATCGCCTTCCCTGCTTGCCAAGTTGCCATTGCCAAGAAGAGGAGCAGAGCAAGCGATCGCCGATCAGCAGGCAGCGCGCAGCTGCTGCGATGAGCCGAGGCGGCGGCGGGAAGCACCTCCACCACCACGTGAGCTGGCTGTGGCGTGCGCCGCGGCGGGCGCTGTGCGCGGCGCGGGACCTGTACGTGCGCAGCCTGACGGGGTGCGCGGGCTACCTCCCGGGGGACGCCGCCTTCGGCTACCCGTCCTTCGCCGCGGCCCCGCCGGGGTTCCGCGTCGACAGCTTCGCCTCGTCCCGCCGCTCATCCTCCGGTGGCGCCGACGCCGACGAGGACCTGCGGGAGCTCATCCGCGCCGCGTCGCAGCGGAGGGCGGCCGAGGCCGCGGCGGAGCGGCACCCGGCGGCCGTGCCGCGGAGCCACAGCGTGGCCATGGCGCGGATCGACGAGGACCGGCCCTGCGACTTCGCCTCCGCCGCCGCCGTCGTGTTCCCCAGGAGCCGAAGCTACGCCGCCGGGGCAGCAGGGCGGAGGGGCAGGGTGGCCGCGCTCGCCGCCTGATCGATGGTTCTTGCCGCGCAGCGCGCGGCCACAGAGAGCTCTGCAACTGCCAGGAGATGGGATCCTTGTGATGAACAGAAAATTACTGTATTCGTGCCAGCGTTCATAGCATACTCGATTCTTTCCTCTGTTTTTTTTCCTTAAGGATTTTTTTAGGCTGCAGAAATCTGCAGCTGCGTTCTGTAATTTGCCATGAAATTTTTACTGTTGCTGGGTGCTGTAAATAATGGCACATGATGAAAATTTTTCACTTTTTGCTGGATTAAAAGAACTACTAGAATTTCTTTTTGGACGTGGATGTTAGGTACACTTGCTGCTACTTCTGGCCGAATCCTCCAATTCTCTTCGGTCGATGAAGGTCAGCAAGGTTGCCTTACCTGCAGGGGTTTCATTTCATCGGTACTGAAATGAAGCTTTCATATGAAACAGTCCAGTATGAACAAGGTTGCTAGCATGGCATATTTCAGTTGCTCTACTAGTGACACGTATGGCTGTTTTTTTCTTTTTTTTCTTTTCGTTCTTTTTTTTTTTTGTTGCTGCAGCAAACCTATAGAACTCGCTTTCGACCCGTTCCGATTTCAACTCCTTGGGCTTTGACAGTGTAGTCCACTCATCATCCATCTTCGGCCCACGAAGAAGTCCAGATATCATACGGCCCGTTGCTTGCTTTCCACGGCCCAGCAGCCCTTATAAAAATTAGATGGACACGGCCACCAAAAGTGAACGAAGAAAGAAGCTGCTCGGCATCGTGTCAAGCCCCGGCCCCCGAGTCCCCCTCCAACTCCCAAGCTCCCACAACTCGTCGTCTCCCTCCTCGCCCTCGCCCGCTCCGCCGCGTCCGTACGACGGCGCCATGGCCGAGTACCGCCTCGGCGTCCAGCTGCACGGCCACGCCGACGACGTAAGCCGCCGCTTCCTATCCCCTGCGCCCCGCCCCATCCCCTGCTGCTCCGTCTCCGTTTGCTTCCTCTCCAAGCTTGCGGCGATACCCTCGGTTTCGATCCGCCCGCCACGAAGTCGAGCCCTCGCGTGCGGGGGGTTCGATTCTCGTTCGCGGTGGAAACCGTCGGCTCTTTGATCTGCTGGCTCGTCGCGGGTTTGTCCAGTGATTCGATCTAGCTTCGTTCCGTCCGTGGGTTTTGGCTTGCCCCTCTCCCGGCCCGTCTGGTGCGTTTCCAGGGTGGTGGATTTCGAGCGCGAGTGCATTGGCGGGGCGTAATTCGGTTTGGCTTCAGTTTGGGGCAGTGGATTTCGAAGGGGGTTTAGGTGTGGTAGAGTAACCTAGAGGGTTAGTTGGTGGGTGATCGGTGATCAGATTACTGTAGTTTGAGCTGTTTTTGCTAGGCAATTGCAACTAGTTTGGTGATTCTATGAATGCCGGTTAATTAGTTTCGATGCAATTGCGCTTAGTATATGTAATCAGTGCAGAAAACATAGACTTCCTTTGTTCTGCTCTAAGTGCAATTCCACCATGTTCGTTTTGTGCTGATTTAAGGTCCATCCTTGAATCTTCAGATCAGATTAGTCAGCACTTTATAGTTCAATAGCCTCATTGTTATCATCACTATTATCGTCAAAATGTCATTTTGATTTTACATTTTGTATAGACACTTGTTTCATCGTTGGCTTATCTTGTTTATTCTTCTACAGGTTCGTGGCATTTGCGTATGTGGTGATGCTGGGATCGCAACGTCATCAAGAGATCGGACAGTGAAATTCTGGACACGGAACCCAGAAAAGGAGAGTGAATACGTTCTCTCTAAGACCCTCGCAGGACATTCAAGTTTTGTGGGCCCATTGGCTTGGATCCCTCCTTCAGACCGCTTTCCTGAAGGAGGAATTGTTTCTGGTGGAATGGATACATTTATTTTCCTCTGGGATCTGCATAAAGGAGAAGTTGTTGAGACAATGAAGGGACACAATTCACAAGTCACTGGACTTGCTGTAGACACTAATGGTGACATCATCTCTTCATCGATGGACTGGTAAACTCTCATAGTCAAGCGAAACCTTAATGCTACCTGTCCTTGTGGCATCTTTTCTTGGCATGCTTGTTTGTTCTGAGTTCAGACTCTGGCTGTGTGCTATTAATTTAAGAAGTGCTAAAGTTTTCATGAGGTGGCTGCAAACAAGATATTGTATACTTCCCATCATGCTTGAAGCTGTGTATATTTTTATGAAATATATAAAAGCTGTATTCTATATCAGTTATTTTTCCAAGCCCCTTTAGTGATTACTTTGTTCTTGAAGTGTTTGCTCTGATGGCAGGATGTCCTAATAGATGTTCCAGTTTTTCCTACTATAGTGCCACTTATTTCACTGACATACACATTGTACATGCAGTACTGTAAGACGCTGGAGAAATGGCAATGCTATAGAGGTTTGGGAAGCGCACAAGGTCGCGGTGCAGACTGTTCTAAAGCTGCCCACAGGAGAACTTTTTACTGGTAAAGCTTCTGCTATATGTTTTTTCCCTTCATATTTTTCATTTTGTTGGTTCCTATGCATATAGTCTGTATTGGTGGACAATCTTGTAACTTGTTGAGGCAATGTATCATCTTTTTTGTTTTCTGGCATTTTGACAAATGATACTATGCGATTGTTATAGACACTGTAACTTTGGGACCAAAATCATATTGGAAGTTTAATCGCTTAATTTAGAATCACGGTGGCTTTTCGAAAATATTCCATTTAAAAAAAAAACTGGGTGCACTAACTATTTAAGACCTCTGTTTAAGAGACGGCAGGTTATTGGCTCATCTTGTTTCAATAGCACAGTGCTTGGGGCACTGCAACGGCAAACTTATTCTAATGCTTATCAGAGTTTCCTTGGATGATTTTTCATAAAATTGTGAACAAAATTTTCAAGTGATTCATTAACAATTTACTTATCCCCCGTTTTTATAGGTTCAAGTGATTCCACTATTAAGCTTTGGAAAGGAAGGACTTGTATACAGACATTCTCAGGACATGCAGGTTTAGTTTTGTTCTCTTTGCTTTATTCCTACTGCAGAAAGCACAAGGTCGTGTGTGAAACAGTATCTGCCATGCTGGTGTATTGAACTTACATCGTCCTTTCATTTCTGTCTAATGTGGGCATCTGGAAATTCTGGTCACATACTTGCACTAATGAGTTTTCTGTTATTCTTACCTAAAAGATTTAACATCATTTTTCAATCTAATAAATCCTACTTTTGCATTATATAGCATGCCATATTTTTTTTAACCTGTTTTTGTGTTGTTTCTTCAGTATGATTACACAAACCTGACCTAATGTTTATGTCACATGCAGATACTGTTAGATGTTTAGCAGAAATGCCAGGTCTAGGAATTCTTTCTGCCTCGCATGACAGGTGAATGAAAGAATAACCATATAAGTTCGTTCTTTGCTTATATGCGTAGATGCACCTTTTGATAAGAACAGAGAAGGGGGGAAAATTCTCATCAGAATGTTGCGTGGGCTCGCTGAAAATGTTTCATACCCAACCCTTAGTGCTTTGCCCTCTCATTTTTTCAATGTTACGCGCCATCAATGCACTCACTTTGTTTATACTGTACTGTCAGTGGTTGCTATTTGTTTACACATGAAATTTTTGTTTGTTGCAGCACTGTCAAGTTATGGGCGTTGACAGGTCAGCCCCTGCTGGAGATGATTGGGCATTCATCTCTTGTATATTCTGTGGATGCACATTCTTCAGGTCTAATTGCTAGTGGCAGTGAGGATCGTTCTTTGAAGATATGGAAAGGTGCTGTATTTTGTATTGTAAATATAAATGCATTGGCATTCTCTGACCAACTCCGGAAATCTGACTAAATTAGGGTGCAGCCCATTCTACAAACTGTCTTGTCTAAACAAACATAAAGTTTTGTCTAACTGAATGTTTAAAAACTTACCCTATCTATGCTTCTGTGTAGCATGCTGAAAACTGAAACTATATACTTACCTGCTGAACTTGTGCGGTAGAAAAGGAAAATCTCTGTCGGCACAACCCGAACTTGTGTAGTCCATAAAGTTCTTAATGTACTTCTGTTCTCTGATTTTTCAAGTAAAATGTTGCAGATGGAGTTTGTGTTCAAAGCATTGAACACCCGGGATGCATATGGGATGTTAAATTCTTGGAAAATGGAGATATTGTAACTGCTTGTTCTGATGGTACTGCAAGGATATGGACGACCCATGCTAACAGGTTCTGCAGTGATGAGGAACTTGCAGCTTATACAGATCTTATTTCTCAATACACTCTTAGCAGGTTGGCATCTCCTGTTTCATATCCTTATTTTCTGAAAGTTTTGTAATTTTTTGTAGATTAGAGCCATCTGCTTATGTTGATACCAATTTGACCATGGTCTGTGTAACAAGTTGTCATACAATATTTGTTCTGCTATTTTCTGAAAGTTGAAATGCTAGGATTATTCACTCATCAGTTTGTATAGATATTGACTATGGTCTATCTGCTGTTGCTGTTTTCTGAAATTCTGAAATTGGAATCCTGGAATCACTCATACAACTATTCCTTTTCCTTGCTTTAACAGAAAGACCGTTGGTGGACTCAAGTTGATGGATCTACCAGGGGTTGAGGCACTGCAAGTTCCAGGTTATATATCACATTTTTTTCATTATATTATTGATATTTAGTGAAAGGAAATATTTTGGTGTTTAAGCTGAAGTAGCTTTAGATTCCGTCTTAGTTAGTTTGTGTTTTGATATTATGTCTTTGCTAAACTTTACTTTTTATAATGTTTTGATCAAACAGGGAACTCTGATGGCCAAACATTGATTGTTAGAGAAGGGGACAATGGTGTTGCATATTCATGGAATTCGGCAGAGCTAAAATGGGACAAAGTACACCCCTTTGTGCTTTAAAATTTTTCTGTCTTCCAATTATATCCTGATCACATAAGAATCTGCAAAGTTTAGTAACAGTGCAATATATTGCTGGTTTATCTAATGATATTCTTTGCCCAACCAAATTGCTAGATTGGTGAAGTAGTTGACGGACCTGGGGACGCTGCACAAGGCCAGGTTCATGATGGTGTTCGGTATGATTTTGGTAAGTTGAGTTCCATTGGATGTGTTTTGCACTAACCTTTTGGTTTTTTCTTACGACATTCTGAAATGTCTGCAGTTTTTAATGTTGATATTGGAGATGGAGAACCTATACGAAAATTGCCCTATAATCGTTCAGGTACCACACGTGTATTTCTATTTCTGTGATTTTCTCTGCTACCGGTTCTAGAGTAAACCAACTTGTACATGATTCATATATGCTTGGTTTAATATGATTCAACTTCCAAGTGTTCATACATTATGAAATCTTTCTGTGTCTTTCATATGCATGCACGAGAGTTTTTTAATACTCTTATGTTATCCTATGTATCTGCTACACTCGTTCGTTTTCTTGCAGATGATCCATACGCAGTCGCGGACAAGTGGCTCCTGAAAGAAAATCTGCCCTTGACATATCGCCAACAGGTGGTAGAATTTATACTGCAGAATTCTGGCCAGAATAACTTTGTTCCAGATCCATCTTTTCGGGATCCCTACACTGGGGGTAAGCATGTCTTTTTAGCTACTGTCATATTTACTTTTGGCTGCTGCTGATAACCGAGTTGATTATGTATCAGCTAATGCGTATGTACCTGGGGGACAACCATCTTCATCAAATGGTACGTATTCAATCTCCATGGTTAAATATTGGAAATCGAGCTGGTTATTTTCCCCTTATTTCTTTCTATTAAATGACTATCCTCTATTATGTTTTATTGGGTAAATACTGAATCATGCATTGTACACACTTGTTTTGCAGGTAATGCTCCAAAACAAATTTTTAAGCACATACCCAAGGTACGACTGTTACATTTATTCATGAACCGCTATTTTGTATAAATTATACTGATACTTGGACTTGAGACTCGGTTGAATGCAGCTGATCTCTGAAATGAGTTGTATCGGTGAAGCTTACTTGCAAGTGCACATGAATTTAGTGATATCGTTGCACTATATTAATTGTCCCCTTTGCATCCCATTGCGGTAGATACTTATTTCCTCCCTTGGTTTTATAAGGTGCCCACACACTTCAAGAGTAAAACATTATTAGTTTTCAGTACAAGTATCCCAACCATACATGTGCTACAGGAAATTATGCTGATAAATTCATATAACTTTCAACAATATTGATGATGTTGGTATAATGTTATGTAGAAGAACTAATGGTCAGATTTTCTTGCAAGTCAAACAAAGCCTTATACAAAACAATAAAGGCAGTATTGATTTAATGCTCTGATCAGTAGCGGATGATTGGTGTCTTTATTTTATTTTATTTTTACCAGAAACGAGCTGCCATTAAACAAATGAGTTGTCTTACAACATTCCTTTTTATTATTTAACCCAGAATTGGCTTATTCGTTCTGCAGAGTGGAATGCTGTCATTTGAGACAGCTCAGTTTGATGGAATCCTGAAGAAAGTTACAGAGTTCAACACCACACTTTCATCTGACTCGGTAATCTAAAAGCTTATTTCATGGCTGCCTTTTGTTGCTTCTAATATTTAACATCAGAATATTTTTTTCCAAAACCTAGAAAATGTTGTTATGCTATTAGATCCATGCTGCAGGTCTTGTATTCTCGAGTTTTAGTGGTGGGTTTTATTCTCCTTTATCTCATGCACACTAATTGGCTTGTTTGTCTCTCAAGCTGCACACCTAACCTACATTGACAATAATTTATGGAAGTATGTTGAAAGGGAGAGGAGGTCGCATTGGAGATATGGATATAATGGGAACAGCTGATTAGGATGAATAGCATATCTACTCACTTCAAGTAACCAGCCAAATAGACCTAGTGACCTGTTCCTTGTGCTTTTAGTATGTTGTGTGGACTAAACTAACTTTTGTGAGTTTAAAACATCTTTAGGAACGCATTTCTTTAATAGTTCTTCCCCACTTGTGTAGGTGATACCCCCACATATTTTGTTTAGAATCATAATCCTTTAAAAAGAAAAATAAAGTTCATCAGAGATTTAGTTTATAATCCTTTTCCACAATTTCAGTGGGATTTCACCTGTCCATGTTGTTAGCATATATTGACTTAATTTTTTAACTTATGTTCAGGAACAGAAACAATTATCTCTATCTGAGGCTGAGATGTCAAGATTACCTGCCATAGTGAAAGTATTGAAAGAGACATCATTTTATCACACAAGCAAGCTTGCAGACGCTGACATGGCATTGTTGGTAAAAATATTGAACTCTTGGCCTTCAAAAATGATGTTTCCAGGTATATACTGTACCCTCTTTGCCCCCATAAAAAATATTAAGCATCATAGTAATTGGTTCGGTTACCCATTGAATTTTCACTGTAATTAGAAGAAAAGGCAGAAACGAACTATGTGTCAACTTGTTACAAACTCTTGCCGATGACTGTAGCCACTAACTGGAACCTAATGATTGTTAGAACCTGTTAGTTGCAAACTTGTAGTTCAATCATCTAGTTTGCTCCAATTTGTACGATAAAAATCCTTGATTACAGTTGCAGCTATGCCATTCATATTATTAGTTGAGTCGCCAAAATCAAAATATGTTACTGCTAACTCTTTTTTTTCAGTGGTAAGTTCAATTAAATTGCGAAAATTGGATCTCTCTTATTTTGCAAAATTTCGATGTGTTGCTGTTGGAAGTTAGAAACAACAAAATTCATATAATACCATGAATTGGGATGGATCATGTAACTTCTTAAGCTCTTGGAGAAACAAATCACAGAAACAAAAGTTATGTTTGTTAAATTTCTTGGCTGAGACAGTCCATTTTAGATTTTCTATGGGTTCATTTACAAATAAGGATAGCAATAAACCTGCAGTAGTTCTTGCTTCAATTCATGTAAGTTTCATTTTTTTTATGGCAAAGGTTTTCATTCCATTACCTTGCAGTTATTGATTTTCTGAGAATGTTCGTGTTGCATCCTGATGGAGCTGCTTTACTTCTCAAGACCATCGAAACTGGAAATGGTAGGGTTTTGGATAACTCTCTTTCTGCTAACCCCCATTCTGAATTATCTGCAAGCTTAAATTGTTTAATTGTCTACACTTTGTCTCTTCCATCACTGGAACTAACTCTGACTGAGACAGAAATCAAACATTATTTATTGGTACTGAACAAAGCTTCACTCCTTATGTTGTGTCAGATGTACTTATGGAGACCCTTCGTAAAGCTGTAGCACCTCCTGTGCAGCCAGCAAATTTGCTTACAATCCTTAAAGCTCTGACAAATTTATTTGACAACTCATGCTTGCACCAATGGTTGAGGACCCACAGTGCTGAGGTCAGTTCACAAGTTAAATAATTTCTTTTCCCTGGAATTCGTCCATTGTGCATGCAAGTAGCCTCTGGTTTAAATTACTTTGTGAATCTTATGTGGTGCTACAACATTGGTCACCTGGTTGATTAGAGCATAACACACACTAGCCTGTTATTTAGGCTTCCTTTGTGGACTGACAATTTTGTTTTCCTAATTTCAGATCATTGATTCCATGTCTAACTGCAAGTCTTCGTTTAGCAAGAATGCACACTTGGCATATGCCACACTTTTACTGAAGTAAGTCTTAAGTTGAATTTATACATTGCAATTTCCCTTTCATAACATTAGAAAGGAACAATAGCGTTTGAGATGCTGATGTTCCCTACATTTGCTGTGCAGCTATGCTGTTCTTTCAATTGAATCAAAGGATGAACAGAGTCAGGCGCAAATTCTTTCTGCTGCCCTCGAGGTGAGTTTTCCAACCTACTACATCCAGCCATTGCAATTTCAGAGAACTTCCATCTCTTACATTTCTTGAATCTACAGATTGCAGAAGATGACACTCAAGATTTTGACTCGAAATACCGGGCACTCGTTGCAATCGGTTCTCTTGTATCCTTTTTCAACATTCCATTATTGCAGCGTTTCATGCTCTGTGATTTGATTCGATAGCTTTGCATTATTTCTTCTAAATTTTCCAGCTTTGGCACGCCTGTGTCCTTAACCTAATTCAACCTTAGATGCAAAAGGGCAATGTGAAGTCTCTTGCTCTTGACCTTGATGTTAAGAGCGTTGCGAGTAGCGCAAAGGCATCTATGGACTCGAAGATCGCTGAAGTTGGCGCTGATATTGAGCTGCTAACAAGATGAAAAAGAGGGTTGTTCGTTTGTGGTTGGGGGAAATTCCTCCACTGGAGGCGCCATTGTGCGTAATTTAACCATGGGGCTGGGGTTCTCACGGCAAGCCAATTCAGATGCCATCCTGGAGCTACCACGGTTTTCCACCCGAAGGCCATAGGGTTATGCTTATTGTTTCACCTTATAACCATCGTGGGACTATGGAAGTGTGGATTTTTGGTGCTTGCCCTTAGCTTTTTGTAAATTAAATAACTGGGCTGGTTGCCTCGATCAAAAGCTTTATGTCGGAATGTTTACGAGGACGGCGACAGCCCGATCGGCGTCCTTTAACTCTGAATTCTTATCAGCAAGTGCATAGTCTCAGTTCTTTCATGAGCCTGGTTTTTATGGGGTCTTGCCTGCTTGTATTTTTTCAGTTCTTATCAGCCGATGTGCAGCAAGGCTTCGAAGTCTCCTGATGTTACACTTCAAAATTTTGATTTTATCTGTTAATCAGAGGTAGCTGAGAGCTCCCTAACGAATCATCAAATATCAGGCGTGAGAGATCTTTGAAACGTGTGGCGAAAGGATAGAATCGACGCTTTCAATTAAAATCGATAAAAAATGTTAAAAATATATTTCCATTGCCGGGATTTGAACCCGGGTCGCCTGGGTGAAAGCCAGGTATCCTAACCGGACTAGACGACAATGGATTTGATGATTGTAGGTTACAAAAACTTTCCTTATTGTTCCCTCATGGATTCAGTGGCCCCACCACTCCCAGTGTTCTACTGTTAGCTCGTGCCTGTCAGCATGTGCTCCAACATGTCTCGCTCACCAAGCCGACAGCATTCGTCACCTACTCTCCTCGATGTGAGCCTGGGACAGTCCTCGTCGCGGTCAAAAAAAATAAAAGTAGAGCTGTCAGCATCTCCGGCCGTCCTCAATAAATATTTCTCACTAACTAGTTAATAGTAATAGAGATATCTCAATATCATTTTGTGTGAGAGTTGCTTTTGCAGTCTTTTAATAATCTTATCCCAATCTAACTACCGTATTGTGAGTCATAACTCCTCCTTTGTTTAGGGAGAGTTGGGGTGAATTATTAGGTTGTCTCAATAATTATTAGGAAAAAGGAAAGGTGAAGGAAAACTGCTGGAGCATTATTTTCTTATCAACTTCTTCCAATATAATAGTTGGATTGGGAAAGAGAGATCGATGGAGATGCTTTAAGCAAAGAAAAGCCACAGTCCCATTTCGGTACACCATTTCAACGACCAACTTTTTGTTGACAGAAAGGCGACATGGGGAATAAAATCCATCAACTTTATTTCGTGTCATTCAGTCCGGCCGAGACTGGAAAGGTGTTAAATTCTTCCGGTCAATGAGCCTACGTAGTATGTAAGTACACTCCTGTAGGCTAATCCTTTGGTTGTGTGATGACGCACTCCGATCCTATAGTGTGAGCAAGCTAGCCAAAAAAGCAAGAAAACCCATCACTTTGTTTTTTTTAAAAGAAGAGCTAACCTCATGCTTTTACTTGTTTCGATTTTTAGACAAATAATGTTTCATATATTTCCCAAATTATATTTTCCAAATTAATCCGAGACAACTCAATTACAAAAACTCGAGAGAACTCAACGGTTGCAAGCCTGTAACTGACTTGTGAAAAAGAAACGTTCTTTTCGTTGAAACAAACGTTCTTCTTTTGGAAGTCGTGATCTTTTAGTATAGAAACCAATTTTCCCTAAAGTCTAACAAAAGCCATAGCCATCCAGCCTCCCATGACCATATAATCAACACTCCCACTAGCTGGATGGCAATTGCTTAGACCGATGCCGATCTTGAACCATGGTAGTTGGTAGCATAGATAAACTACGCATAACTCCTTCAAAAAGAACTACGCCTAATCACTTGCTTAGGGGCAAGCATGTCGTTTTGCTCAAGGCAAAAACACAATAATGCAAGTTGTGTTTTGTTAACCGACGATGGCCATGTCACGATAAACCATGCATAGCCAAGCTTACTATCTCACTCCCGAACTCCTCTAACACCGATTCAAGTTTGAAAATTGAAGAGCTCAATTTCTAAAAAAAGGAGACTCCTTCGATCACGAGTGCACGTTGGGCAAGGCGCCAGGAATTTTTTAAAAAAACATCGTCCTGAATAGCGAAGTGTACAAAGCCAGAAGATGGCAAACAGTTACCTACAAGCACACGCTTTTCTCTTCTCAGAATTTGAAGAAGTTTTGGAGCATTTGGTATCCGTTTCAGTCCCCGGTTGCTAGTTTTTGGTAGTGGCCGGTGCGATGGGCCTCGCAGTCACAGCTTTTCCAAACACAAGTTTGAAATTCTACTACTCTTAAATCAACCTTAATAATCCCAATGTGTCACGAAAGAAATTTCTTTTTTCTTTTTAGCAGGTACATGAAAAAAATTTCTACCTTCCGGCAGCAGTCAAAGCACCGCCAGAGATTCGAGAAACCGACCCCCTGCCACGCTGCACGCGCACCACCGTGCTATCTCAGTGCCAGGTCGGAGCCTCACGCTGACATGTGGGACCCGCGCATCGGCACGGTAAACTAGGGATCCGATGGAGAGAAAGCCAAGCTGTAAAAAAACTTTTTTGCGAGCACCGGCAGCAGCGTGGCCGGAGACAGGCGAATCCTAGTTAGCTCAGGACACGGACAGGCTTTGATTCGAGTGAGAGGCATCTCGAGTGACTCTGAACCCAATCAAGGGAGCCAAACGCCGGAAGCGACACGCCCCAGTACTCGACGCCGCTGCTTCTACAGTCTTGTTGGATTTGTTCGAGCTCTTTCTCCCCCCATGCTGATACAGTGATACGATGGCGACGCAGCAGCAGCCAGCAGGGGTGAAAACCAGCTAGTCAGCCACTGTGACTGTGACTCGTCTGGAGTGAGAGGAGGAAGGAGAGGGGCCAAAGAAAGCAAGCTTAAAAAAGAGATCTTGAGGGGGGGGAGGAGAGACGGGGGAGGTCGGAATGATGGCAGGCGCGGTGTGCTAGCGGGCTAAAGGGAGGACACTACTGATTACTGATGGGGAAAAGGAGATGCAGATGGAGATGGGGATGGATTGATGCGTAGCCTTTATGCTCCTCGCCTTCTCTTCTTTCTTCCGCCCGTTGCCAGCTCTGGGAGTCCGGGGGTGAGGGAATGGTGTGGCTGTGAGCGAGGCCTTCCCCTTCTTCCTGTTTGATTTGTGCGGTGAGGACGGAGCTGGTATGCGAGTGAGGTAATTCTGCTCAATCTTACTGCTTCTCGTCTTTCCTTTCTGTAGTGTAGTGTTTTCAGTGTTTTTTTTGGGTTCGGTTTCGAGTCAGTTCGATGGGAGATTGGACATTCGTGTGTGTGATGGGAGAGCTGAAGAAGGAGGGATAGCATGCGTGCATGTTCTTCTCGGTTCCTGCTCTTGAGGGTTCAGAATTTTGATGTTCGCGGTGCCCCTGCTTAAGTTTGCTGGCTTGCAACGGTGTAGATGGCGAAATTATTCTTCAGTTTGCTTGCTCAAAGTTTGGAGACTCGGGTAAATGAGCGCCAGGCTTACTAAAGAATCGTTCTTACAGAATGTGCAATTTTCTTTCGAATGTGCAGTTGGGTCTTCTGTGCTCTGTTTTAGGCAGGAGCAGAGGTTTGAGGTTCATTGTCCAAGCTCTGTTTCATGGATAGGAGATGGGAAATAGTTGGAAATATCCGCATATTTTTAGTAATCTTATAGGGGGAAAATATCAACCGATGTTTTTGTGTTTCTTAGTAACGATTCTTGACTGCATGTCTTGATTCAGTGGTTCGTGCGCAATCTGAACAGGTAGTTCAGTACTTGTGTTTCGGGTGTGCACACAAGTGCGATTTACAACCACTACCAAATAATGCCATGCTCTTGTTTCTTAATTATGATTCTTGACTAAATGTTCTGATTGAGTGGTTTGTGTGAAATGTGAACTGAACAGTTGAATTCTTGTGTTTCAGGTGTGCAGACAAGCACCATTCACAGATTCACAACTAAACCTCACAAAGGATAAAAGTGGTTTCAGTTAGCCATCTCTGATTTCTGAAGATACTGGCTTGTTCATAAGATAGGCATGGCAGAATTCAAGATTGGAAGGCTTGATGGCCAGCCACCAAGGATCAGAAATGTCCCCATTGCTGTCACACCGGAAGGATTCTGGTGCTGCCCATCACAGGCTGCACTTCAGAAGACAGCAAAGAGCCCAAACCAGCAGGGCAGACCTAGAGGAGGAGCATCCCCTGCTCCATCAAAGGCATCCTCGGTTCAGAGGGCGCCGACCGTTTCTTCAGAGAAGAGAGCACAGTCCGCTCCTACAAGGTCTAGAACCAATTCAGATGAGCAATTGTGCCCTCCAGCAGATGCTGTTGCTGCCCCTGATCCACCAAAGGTAGTACCTGCACCGGCACCGGCACCGGCACCCGAGAAGCGACCAAAGCAACATAAGATTTCGGTTGGATTTGGGCAGCTCGGCACGAGTGATCTGAAGGTTGTGCTGTATGGCAAGGAAGGGGTTGCTGTGAAGATGATTGTTCACAAGAACATCCTTGCTGAAAATAGTACCTTTTTCGCCAATAGAATCTCGAGGCAGTCTCCGGTGTCGTGCATTGAGGTGCCAGATTGCGAGGATGTGGAGATTTATGTCGAGACTGTTGGGTTGATGTACTGCAAGGATGTCAAGCAGAGGCTGATCAGGCAAAATGTTCCACGAGTTCTGCGAATCTTGAAGGTTTGTCCTGCGATAGTTACTTGATTTGCCGATTTGTCCGTATGCTATGTTATCTGTCTCTGCTCTACGCATATTATTCACAAATGTTGAAGCATATATTAACCATACTAGATGAAAATGCACGATCAACCCATACTAGATGAAGCATATATGAGCTAATATTCTCCTGATACAGCTACTTTGACAGACATTGCATATTCTAGATGTTACTGATAGATCATCAAGCAACTCTGACAATCGATAGTTGATCAGTCTCGATAGTTGACATAGTGCAACGCGTTTTCCTTATGGAATTAATAGAATAATACAACTGAAACAAATTCTCTGAATGTGGTCTGTAACATGACTGTCTAAAAATGGCTACCACTTAGGAACAATTAAGTTGATTTGTAAAGAAAATTTTGACTTCTTAACTTGCTTATTCCTTTCATGTTTAGTGTATGAACTTTTGTAATTTGTCCTGTGTACAGGTCGCAGAATCACTAGGCTTCCGAGCGTGCATCATGTCATGCCTAGATTACCTGGAAGCAGTTCCATGGGTCGGCGACGAGGAAGAGAACGTCGTGTCATCCATACGGCAACTGCACGACGAGGACCACAGGGTGAATCCCTTGCTGAGGAGAGTGACATCTGACATCCTAGCAAACCCGCCGAACGACACCCTCGCGCACATCATCGACTTGGTGCTGAAGAGCACCGAGGACAGGGGCCGCCGCGAGATGAAATCCCTGGTCCTGAAGCTTTTCAAGGAGAACAACAACAGCATCTGCACCAGCAATGGTTCCTCAGCAGCAGACTCCTCCTCATGTGTCATGACCTTGTACAGTTCTTTCCAGAACTGCTTGGATTCCCTGCTGGCATTGTTCCGCCGAGCTTCGGATCCGGAAGTGCTTGCTGGACAATCTTCAGACGACAAAGAGCAGATGTTCAGGAAGATCACTCTGGAGGCTGATAACCTTCTCTGGCTAGCTGAGATTTTATCAGATAGGCATGCAGCTGATGAGTTGACAGTGATCTGGGCCGGCCAGGGCGAGCTGGCGGAGCTCCACCCCAGGATTCCGGTGATGCACCGGCACCTGGTGAGCTGCGTGAGCGCGAGGCTGCTGGTGGCCGTCGGGAGAGGGGAGGCGCTGCCGTCGGAGGGGACCCGGCGGCGGCTGCTGGACGTGTGGCTGCAGCCGCTGATGGACGACTACCGGTGGCTGCAGCACGGGTGCCGGTGGTTCGACCGGGCGGTGGTGGAGGACGGCGTCGGGCAGGCCATCCTGACGCTGCCGCTGGAGGACCAGCGGGCCGTGCTGATGGCGTGGCTGGGAAGGTTCCTCAAGGCCGGGGATGGCTGTCCCAACCTGCAGAGGGCGTTCGAGGTCTGGTGGAGGAGGACATTCGTCAGGCCATACGCCGAGCAGCCCGGGAGCTCGTCGTCGGCAAGGTCGGGGCGGCACTGATCAGCTGACGTTGCTGGGAATGACAGCTGTGTTGTGTGATGTTGGCTGCAGCTTGCAATTTGCAACTTGCAAGGTTGCAAGAAGTTGGCAATGATGGTTTTCTTACAAGGTAGAGAAGAGACTTCGTTTGAATTAGAAGATGCTGGAGAAGAGAGGGGAGTAAGTAGAGTGTAGGTTTACTAGTGGTGATCTTTAACTGAGGTTAATTTTGTGTTGGCTGTGCTTGTGTTGTAATGCTTTATTTGGGATGTGAAGGCTGTCTGATTTCTTGTGTACAGAAATCAGTCATGTGAGATTTCACTGCTAGTGCTTGTGACTGACCGTCCTTGTCAGCTCATCAGGTGTAAAAAAAATCCCAACAGATGTCAAACTGTATGCATGTATTTTGCAAAATGTGGATGAAACAGGTTTGAAATGTGTCGATGGCTCATGGCCTGCTTACCTTTGCAAGCAGCCAAGCAAAGCAGCCAAGCAGCAGCAGGTGCGTGCAGCTACTGGTGCAAGTTTCTCAAGTATTAGCATGCCCATGCCCATCCTAAGAACAGTGTTGGAAATTGAGTCAAGTTTCTCAAGTATTAGCATGCCCATGCCCATCCTAAGAACAGTGTTGGAAATTGAGTCACTGATCTGAGGACCTACATCTTGGACACAAATTGGTGAGCTCTTTTCATTTCTAGGCCTTGTTTAGTTCCCTAAAATCCCAACTTTGACACTATGCAAAAAGAAAATTCTCCATCACATCAAAGTTGCGATACATGTATGGAGTACTGAATGTAGACGAAATTAAAAACTAATTGCACAGTTTTGTTGTACTTTGCGAGACGAATCTTTTGAACCTAATTAGTCAATATTTGGACAATAATTCACAAATACAAACGAAACGCTACAGTGTGCTACAGTAATTTTGGTTGTCCAAAGTTGGGCAACTAAACAAGGCCCTAGTCTAGTTACTTGGTGTGATGGGTCCTTTCGACAGCTGAGCCGCATTCTCACTTCCGAGTGGCAGAGCTGATTTCCGGATGGCAGAGTCAACCTACGATGAAGTCCAAACCCTTGTGATCTCGGGTGACAGAACCAACCTTCGATGGATCACAACTTATGCACTAAATACTTAGAAACTATATGACCCAACCGGGAGACTAACACTTATAGAAAATAGAACTTTATTACAACACAATAATATTACATAAGAGTGTACAATACCTTCTGTTTAGTGGCTAACCTAGCACTGACCCTTTACTTCTACCATACTTCACTCATATGCCATTCCCATAGTTGAATGGTACGGTAAGGAAGAGGGTAAATAGGTCAAGGGAATTCATAGAATAATGATACGTGTCCCCTTCTAAATTTTTCACTAAACAAATATCTATGTTCTACACTATTCTAATTTCTTCATGACAACAACATCTAATGCCTTCTTGGAAAATATCATGGATCATGGGTTATAGAGAAGACTTTAAAAATACAAAAAATTTGTATTGCTTTCCTTCAACAAACAGCAACAGTTACTGCACCTGCACTAGCATCTAGTGCTCATCAATTGGCAATCGTATGGGTGTCACCGTGCTTGACATGCCGGAGATTAGATGGTCCAGCACTTTTCGTTGGCCTTTTCTGAATCTCCTGTGCAAGCAGCGAGCGATTCACTTTCAGAGGCTGCTCCCTCGTTCCCAGAATCCGCATTGAATCCTGTCGCGATTCCGCCTGCATGGAATTTAAGATGCTTCAGGCTTTCAGCTGGGATGACGATTGGGTACAGGGTACAGTACACTGCCCGGGTACGTAGTGAGCACTGAATACTGTTCAGTGTTCACAGTGGGGAAGAACTGTAATTAGCAACGCTGATGAGATGACACGCCACTCTTTTGACTGTAATTTTGGCAAACAAACCGGGGGACAAGCATCCTTTAATTTGGCCTCCACTCGGTGCCTTATATATACAAAAAAATCGAACAAATTTCTCCCAAATTTAACATCGTGCACCGTCGACTTGAATCTGGACAGGAGGGATATTTCTTTTGTTTTTTGCTAAACAAATGAAACGCCTAAATTTTAACTGAAAAGGACATGAACACCACGCTCATGATGACAGAATTTTGAAAATGGCAAGATATGGTAGTGCAGCTTTACACACGCTCCCAAAATTGGCGCAAGTTTCTTTTGTTTTCTTTTTTTTTAAAAAAAAAGCGCAAGTGACTTTTTGCTTACCCATCCAATAAGCAACCAGGCCCTTTCTGATTTCTGAATCTCCTTCCCGTCCCCCATCCTCCTGCCGCCACAGGACACGGCGGCGGCGAGCACGTGCGAGGCGCCTCTTCCCGTCCCCCCTCGCCGTCCTCTCTCTCCTGGCTTGGATAGATCCCATGTCCGCCCAGAAGCCGGCGGCGGCCAGCGCGTGCGCGAGCTCCGGCCCGGCGCGGCCCGAGCCGCCAGAGGAGGAAGGGAACAGAGCGCCTCTGGAGCGGGCGGCGGAGGCCGCGGAGGAGCTGTACCGCCTCCGGGACACCTTCTTCCCCCGGGACCCTGCCGAGAAGGCCGCCGCGCTCCGCGCCCGCGCCGACGCCGCACTCGCCCTCCTCGACGCCCTCCCGCCCGGTACTCACCCTCCCTTCCATTTCGCGACTGATTCAGTTCGTAGCATTACTGCCGGGTAGTAGTGAACGCAGAGGCCAGTGGGTATTCAGTTAGTAGCACACCGGGTAGGAGTGACGCTGAGGCCGGTGCCCGCTGATCAGATTACTAGCACTGGCCACTGCGGTAGCTACACATTCTGCAATCTGTGTAGGTTCGCAGCCCCCAATTCGACGGTTCTAGTCTGATGACATAGAATTTGGAAATGACTATGCCTAATTCGTTACTTGTACAGAAGCGAAGTGTGCTGTTGATTGCCATGTTAAAATTCTGGGTTCATGGCCAGCAAATCTCACTGTTGTTGTGTTTGGAACCAGTTCAAACTTGTGCAATATGCAATGGTGCTGTATGGTGCTGATGTCCTTGAATGTTTCAACAAATGGCAGCATCATCAACGTTTCGTGTATGTAAATGCGCCTTAGAATTTCTGTTTCAAAGTTGGACATAAGGCAAGCTGCATTAGGGTTTCGATGTCCTTGCTGTATCCATGTGCCTTAGCAATTTTTTTCTTGATGCGACCTGACTTATGATGCCTTGTGCTTTGTGGCATTGTTTCATGACACACTCATATATCGTTCATTTTTTTTTTGTTTCTTGTACTTTCAGAACAAAAGAAATCTCCACAACAGCGTGGTGTTTTTGAATATTTGAGGGGAAAAATACTGGATGTCTTTCCTGACTATCATAAGGAGGCTGAAGATCATTTATCCAAAGCAGTATGTAGTAGAGACTAAAAAACTCTTTGTATACAATTCCTCAGATAAGAAATTAAATTTTTTGCTTTTGCTACTGTATATATTAGGTAAAGCTGAATCCATCTCTTGTAGATGCATGGTTATGTTTGGGTAGCTGCATTTGGAAGAAGGGGGATCTGTCTGCAGCAAAGAATTGCTTTATGTCAGCACTAAGAAAGGTAAATATTAACCTAGAAGTAGTTCCAAGTATCCTTTTCTATATTTCTGAATTTTCCAGCATTATTTTATTGGGCAGGGTTCAGATAAGAAAATACTGTGCCAGCTCTCCATGCTTGAAAGAAGTATGGCTCAAGGTGAGGATGTACCTTTATATTATTAGTAGTTCCTTGTCTAATATTTTTGCATAATTGATTCTCCCTGCCGCATCTATATCTTATTACCAATTATGTCAAATCATAAACATACTGTTGAATTAATCATGCTTTCAATTATCTTCTTTTGTATCTAAGCACATGAAACTTCTTTTTGCCGCATCTCTGTTGCCTGATATGCTTGTGAGAGTATTGAAGAGAACTGCTGCCGAAACAAGCTATCCTGTATACTATAGTGCTGGCCTGCTGCTATCAATAATACATCGCCAATGTTAATTTTGCACCTACCATTGTACTATGAAAAATATCATTTGTTTGGACTGAAGAGTTCTCAGTTGTCTCATTTTTATGTTCTCGTTGTCAGGTAGTGAAGACCCGGCGGTTTTAGTGGAAGAGAGCATTCAGCACGCAAAAGAAGCAGTTATGCTGGACATTAAAGATGGCAATTCATGGTGTAAGAGTTCTTTTCCTTGTGTAGTTGCTGAAGTTCTGTTTTTGTAAATTGTTCACATTTGTTGATTAGAAATTCATAACCATGTCTGTGGCCTATAGTATTTAACATGCTGCATTCTTTCTTTAACAACGTTGTGCTGGAAAATAGATGCATTAAATGCATGGTTTAATAAAAGTATTAGGTACCATGAATCTTGCACGATGGGATTAATACCTGACTTGGTTCTTTTTCTTGCATGATGGATCACTACTTGGTTTGCCCCATTTTTGAGTTGTATGGATGCATAACTAAGATCCATGCCTTATTGTGATTCATGTACATGCTGCCATTTGAGAATTTGAACGTGCAATATGACTAGCACGCACAGAAAGCACAATTCAATCAGCAGCCTAAAAGAAAATATTCCTTCAAGAAAGTCTGTTCATATGTCCTTTTACCTGCAGACAATATGGGTAATGCTTATCTCACTAGTTTTTTTGTGGGAGGAGCCTGGGACCACACTAAGCTTCATCATTCGGTGAAAGCGTATCAGAATGCTGTAAGTTGACATTTCATACTTCTTGCTATTGTTCCGGTTAAAATTATTGAGAAGTACGACATGCAACCTTTCTTATATTGATTTCAAATCCTTTTCTGTGTGACTCATTTCTATTATATTTATATTGTTGAGTTTGTTTTATTTTTCGACGAACTTGAGTTTATTTTATGTGCAGGAGAAGGATAAAACTATGAGTTTAAATCCAGACCTCTGCTATAATTGTGCCACAGTGAGTGTCCCAGATAACTCAATGTCTTTTAGAGTAAACTAAATTATCTTTTTTTTAGTTTTGATCCTTTTTATTTTAAAATAAACTCAATTATATATAGATATGTAAATATATATTTAAATATACCTTTTGGCTACTCTACCTGGTGGCATGGTAAATTGGTGCTTCCATGCACTGTTCATGGTGTGGTAAGGTACCATGGGCGCGTGGCCTGAGGGTAATCCTTGCCACACCACAATTTTCATTTCTGTGTCACTGTGTGGCAATATTGTCCTGCAGTGCCAGTTACAGTGGTGTGGTGAAAAGGATTTAGATTTGGGAACAAGATACTTGTAGGCCTATTTTTAATCTTTTCAGAAATTTGTTTTAACAATTTCTAAACAACAACTAAGTGCAATAATTATTTGCATGCGATTTTTTTGAACCTTGATCTTCTTAGGCTGACAAATATTTGGAGAATTATGAAAGGGCCCTTCGTGGATTCGAAGCTGCAGCTTTAAAAGATCCTGGCCTTGGTGCTGATAGAGAAGTTCAGAAAATCGTCAGTCTCCTTGATAAGCTAGAGAATGCAATGAAGGTAAGTAAACCTATAGAATTGTCCCAGTATATAACTATGCTATTTAGGCTGCAGAGTTCGACATAACTTATCCTGTATCACATTCACAGAATGGCTGGTAATAATGGTTATGCATATTTGTCAATACTGGAAGGTGGAAGCTTAAATAACATTACTCTTTTTCTGGAACTGTAGTGATGCAAGCCTAACATTTTCTGTTTTCTTTAAAAGTTGAACTTCATATTTGTTTGATAACAGTGTCACAGGTATATATCATATGGCCACTTCTATGTGGTCAAGTTGGTTATCTTCTTAAGAACTTCAATTTGTTCGTGTGATAAATTAATGGGAACCCTACTGCATTAATGAAGTTGGTCATGGCATAAGTAATCTATAGAATTATTTTGTTCTTCTTTCTGTGTGACTTGCATCTAGAGATCTTACCCATGTACTTATCGCAGATGTGCTGAATCAATCTACTATTCAGTTTGCATTTGCTCGAGTAGGTGCTTTGATGAGAATGCATTGACTAAAACAACACAGTATTGTGCTATTAAAAATTATAGTTGCTTTATTTTATGGGAAATTGCTGACTTATAATAATATTCTTCCACAGGGACAATTACGATCCAAAAGATTAGCATCATTGGTGTCATCCTTGAATGGTGTCACTTGTAATAATCTTACTAACACACTGCAAATATTGAAGTTCTATATTTTCTTTTCAAAAGATATACTCCCTTTGTTCTTAAATATTTGTCGCCATTGAATTTTTTTTCGTTCCTTTGACTTTTTGTCTTTCTACAAATATTTGGGCAAATAGATAAACATACAAGGCATGTTTAAATTACTTTTGATGACAAATCTAGTGGTACTCATTTTACTTAACTAATTAATTGAATAAATATTGTTGGTCAAAGTTTTAGCAAAAAGTCAATGGCAACAAATATTTTGGAACAGGGAGTACTATTGTTGACTTCTTGTTTATGTTTTGTACCTTTATCATGTCGCAGTGAAATCATCGCACAAGAAAGCTACCATAAGCAAATTATCAGAGGGTTTGAACAAAGCAGTTGCTGTTTTGGGAAAAGTTATTCTTTTGATAAGACATGACAATATTGCTCCATTGTAAGTTGAATTATACTTAACGTTCAGTAAGCTAGTTTTGCATGCTTTACCATCCCATGTCTTTTTTTCCCTTCTGATTTCTTGTCCTTAGGGCATTTGTATATGTTAAATAGCTGGAAAAATTTATGTTTACGCTTTAACAATGTGCTGTGCAATAGCTGTTAATAATTGATAAGGTGAAGGTAGTTTAGAGATATGGTAACTGATATTGAGTTACGTTAGTCGCAAAAAAAGGAAATTGAATTCTGTTCCAACATGCCTACCCCAACTTTCTTGGGACTCAGTGGACTTTTTGTTGTTGCGCTCCAACATCCAAGCACATACTCGTCAAACTTGTAGTTGAGGAGGTAGTGTTAAATAACATGGAAGAAATAGAAGTGAAATAATATTATTATTCTCAATAACCTTGTTTCTATTTATTTGATGACTTGGTTATCATAAGCTAAGTGCAACATAATCATGCAGATGAGTAATGTTCAACAAAAATCATGCAGATGAGTAAAGATGTATGCAAATTTTTGTTCATTTACAGTGTGCCTACTAGAAATGCCATTGTATCTTGTTTCTTCCTCCTGATATCTCATATTGTTCATAATGTATATTATTACTTTTAATTTTTTCAGGTATTATTTAACATGTGACTTGGATCAGTCTTATTTTATACTTTCAGTCTATGGGCTACGGAATGATGCAGTAAGACCTCTTGAATGCTCACGTAGTAAAGAGTGTGCACTGTGTTCCTTGATTATCCTTATTGTTATCTTTTGTTTAATCTTTGTTTCATCATGGTTGTGTAATGTCTGACAATACAGCTTTCATTCCTAAGATCAGTATTGGACTAATTTCAGCTTTAGTTGAATTAGTTATTTTCAGTTACGTGTTATCAAGAACCGGTCTATTTTAGTGAAATATTTAAAACTAAAGGCATATCCAGCCCCATTTTATTTAATGAAAATGAGGCCAAAAGGTAGAGTCAATAGCCACACCTCCTCACCCACATCTGTTACTAGAACACACAAACAAGTCAGAAGGAACTACAACTGGAATTAGAAATCAATGTGATTCAAGTTCATTTCCAGTCAAAGAATAACCACTTGATTTGTCACAATCATTGATAATGGTCAACTTAATTGTTTTGTTGAATTCTTTGTGTTGCAAGATTAGCTTGTGACTTAGCAAATAATTTTGAGACTACCCCATCCTTTTCTTCTTTAATAGCTGCTGTACCATGCTAATTTAGGTCTTCTCTGCCATAGATTAAAGAGGGTGATCGAGTGATATTATACGAACCATACTACAGAATCCTGGATGCATCATGGAAAGACAAGGTACTCCTTTGATAACATGATATTCTACTTCCAGTCAAATTACATCACCTCACCTCAGACAACATATTGTTAGTAGTATACAGAAAACTGTTATGTTATTTGGGGATATTTTTCCTAACCCCATCTTACTTGTGTTACGTTGCATATTTTTCAACAGGATAAACTTCTTACCCTTTTGATTTTAACTTATGGATGGTACCTGTGTCATGCATTGTCAAATAATGCCCTTACATCTGGAATATCTAGTGCTATGCTAAAGCTTTTATGGTGGATGTTTTGTTTTTGCCTCTAGTCACCTCGTGACCTCAATCTTTCTTTTTGCAGATCATTATAGGAAAACAAGTGAAATAGTTGGCCCATGAAACTGTATTGAACAAAATGTCAAATTACAACATTAGTTTCTGCCATCACCATTATATAAAAGAGTAACAAGGGCTATCAGTTCATATCTCTACTCTTTTCTTTACTGTGGATAGAAACATAACATCTGATAAAAACTTTCTAAAATGAGAAAATTGATCTTGTTAATGTAGCCATTATCTAACTCATACTTCAATGCGCTACACTAGAATATTTGGTTAAAATCAGGCCAAGAAGTTCATCCTGTTGAAAAGATTGATTAAGTTGATTCTTCATCTTATAATATTTGCTGGAAGGAAGTAGTGATATGTGTGTCAGTTGGAACAAGTTTCGTTATTTTCCCTATATTTCCGTGATTTATGCATCAGTTTTTATAAAAAAATGCTAAATGAAATGACTTGCATGATAAGTGTTTTTTTAATTGTTGATGTACTATATTTGTGATAATTATGTCAGTTTACCTATTCTTTTCTTTGATGTCATGCAGTGCTATCAGTTCAGATCAATACGAGTGGACTTTCCGGAACAAATTCTGATTAACGAGAATGCTCCAGCTCCTCATCATGTTGCACATGCATCCATCCATGCACACAACAAACCGTGATTCTCTGAAAATGTTGATTTTGATACCTATATGTGGTATTGGGCATGTCAGTGTGCTGGGCGGTGGGTGTTTCCGTGATCTAAAAGAGGGAAAACACTAGCATGAAAACGTGTTGAGCATACCGTTTTATTCCAATCAGCTAGTGTTTTAGCTTGAAGTTGGTAGCCAGCATTTTGGGGTTTGGTGTTCACATATTATAGACTTAGCGGAACAATCCGACTGCTACTTTCCTGGGAAGTGTGTGACGTGCATCAATATGGGTGGCACATTACATGTGTATTTTTGTGTAAATGTGGAGTGACATGCACCGTCATATACTGTAAAAAGTTGGTTTGATTCCTGCAGCAGTACGTTAACCCCTTACCGAAGAGAGTGACATCTGACGCCCTAGCAAATCTGCCGAACGACACTCTCTTGTACATATCATATCACTGACTTGGTGCTGAAGAACAACAGCTTCAGCTGACTCCTGTGCCACGACCTTGTACGGTTGTTTTCAGAACTCTGGATTCCTTGCTGGCATTGTCTTGCTCGCCAAAGTTCCGACCTGGAAGAGCTCAGCTTTGCTGAAAAATCTTGAGACGACAAAGAGCAGATGTTCAGGAAGATCACTCTGGAGTCTGAAATGTGTGAAATGGCTCGTGGCCTGATCACCTTTGCAAGTTTGCACACTGTCACCCAGTGATAGCTGCTGAACTATCTCCATGTCGAAAAGAATAGCAACTGCACCTGCACTACCATCCAGCGCCCATCAATGGCACTCAGTTCATCACATCGGTGTCGCCATGCTTGACATGTACAAACGAAAACTGCCGCTGCCGCATGGCTCCACTGTACATACAGTACAGTTACAGTAGCTGCCGCTGCAGTTAACCGCTGGGACCCACCAGTGTCGCCTAGGTGTGCAGAGCTACTACGATGCAGCGTCCAGCACTTTGCGTCGGCCTTTTTCTGAATCTCCTGTGCAAGCGATTCAGACTTTCAGAGGCTCCCTCGTTCCAAGAAACTCGCATTGAATTCTGTCGCGATTCCGCCTGCATTCGCTCCGCTGCGTCCATGGAGGTTCGGTGAGGACGCCATGAATTGCAATGAATCCCCTGGCAATCTTTCTGCATGGACACGGGCAAAGCGTGCATGGCAGCTTGGATGCAGGTCTGCTTGTCTGGAGGAGAACGCCGCCTGTTGCTTCGTCAGTGTCTCAGTATATGGTCTCGTTTTGAAATCGAAAATTCAAATTTGAGATGTTTCAGCCGACCAGGCAATTGGAGCAGGCAGCACTGAATAAGTGAATACTGTGTCTGTGTGTAGCGGAAAAACTGCTGAAAGGTTTTCACCACCGTCTACATGCAAGGCCATCTGCTTTACATTGTTCTTGGATTGGATGAATGCTTTGTTTTTACGTCTTGCGTGGTCAAATCAATGCAAAACAAGCTGAAAGGTAGACGAGCATGTCTTGTACCATAATGTCAACATTTCGGTGAGCATCGACCAAAAAGCAAAGTGAGGATGATGCATGGCCCCCAAACAAAGGGGCCCTTTGCTTAGTACTTGCACGGCCCAGACGCCCAGTTCCAAGAGCTTTTGCTGAAAGAAAGATGCATCCATAGGGGAAAGCAAAGCACCGGTGGTGATGGCTGATGAGTCGTGTGACACGCCACTCTATTTTGACCCTACACGCAGTTGCCTCACAGACCCTAGCAAAACTACTGTGATTCTCGCAACGGAAACTGGATTTAACAGCGGGTTTTTAATCATGTTTGAATCTGGATAAGAGGAATTATTAGGAATTCTTACTTTCTTAGTTTAAAAAAAATTAAAGGCCTAAACTTGAAATGAAAAGGACTCGAATGTGGATGGTGCATGGCAACTAATGGCCTTTGTCTGGCCACTTCTATGGTGACCGAATTTTGGGAATGGCAAGATATGGTGGCGCAACTTTACGCACGCTCACAAAATTGGCTTTTGCCCCACCATCCCAATGACCAATATGCAGTATTGAAGATTTCAATCGTGGAGACAGATGATTGAGCATGGACCGACACAAGTTTGATGCACTAACCAAACCGAGTTCAATCAAACAAAGATGGTTAAAGGTGACAAGTTTGCATTCATTTTTTTTAAAACTCCTACATAATTTCAAATATATGCGAAACATTTTCTACCATGCTTATTCACACATGAGAAACATTTTCTACCAAAGTTTGCACCAAGCAACGAATATGCAGCATTACGGGACTCTAAAACGCACACCAACGAGTTCAAACTTTTCAATCGAACATTATGTATGGTTGCAAAAAAGATGACAAAACTTGCATTCCATCACTTAAATACTTAATCCACTCTCTCATGCTTAGTTTGGACATCCACACTTCCTACCAAATTATGCACTGACAGTTTAGAATGATAATGCCACTCTGCATATCCAACTCCAATCTTAGCTATCTTCTGTTAATATTTTCCTATACATATGTCTCATCTTTTGGTGAAAAGATGATTGCAAAACCCGGCCTTCTTTCCTCACATTGCTTCTTCTTTTTCGCCTTTTCCACAAAATTTTTCTTTCCTGCCGTGTGTGCTAATAAGTTGAAGCCCCTTTTGTTTGCCGCCCTTTTTAGCTTGGTGACCCCCCTTTTGTTTGGCTTTTGTTGCATGGCCTTCTCGTCTTGATTTTTTTTTCACCCTTCGAGTCCTTTGATGTAGAGCTCTCTGTGTGTGTGCACCCAAAAAGAAAAAAAGTTTAGGACGCACGTATCATTGACCTTTTGTGCTTTTACGTGCATGCATGCAGACTGTGGCGCACGAGTCCCGGTGAAATATGTTTTGTATGTTTGCCTCCTTTGGTTTAGACCTAGCTGTTGTGTTTGTAATCGAGATGCTGCTTTAAAGGCGCTCTTTCGAGCCTGCAGGCTTCTCCCTCCTCTTTGTATAGTTTAATTTTACTTGTATATGTAATTTGAAAATTATTTGTAGGTACTCGTATCGTATAGTAGGTCGACTGGTTGGCGTATGAAACTTAATACAAGATTGACCTAATAACCAAAGCAATTTTAAGAAAATGTTACGAGAAATGTGACCTAAGTTTGGTATAGGTAGAGCAAAGAGTTAACTAGAACTACTTTGGAAGTATTATATGCTCAGCCTTTTTAGTAAGTAAAGGGATATCCCACTAGTGTTAACTGCCACTGCAAAGTGGACAAAAGGCATCTCCTTTTTCATTTGTCGGTTGGAGATTGAAAAGTAGCTTGGTTCAAAAAAGATTTCAAAAGAAGCTTGCTAGCTAGAGATTACTCCCAATGGAGATTACTAGCTCTACCAGCTTGCTTAGATGGAATCACTGTGGACTTTGGTAGAAGACATTGGATTCTCCTGTCTTTTGACCTTGCAATAAAACAAGAAGAGAACGGCGTAATAACCTAGGAGGAGACCTTGGAGTGACTAAACATTGCACACTTGGACTTGGGCACATTTCTAGATAGGATCATGAACTAGTTAAGTAACATATCAGTTCTCCAGCATTAAATGTTACTACTACATGGGAGTTAGTCTTTCACTCTTGTTCAGAATAACAAAACTACCTCAAACTTTAGGTAAGATGTATGTCAGATCAATTGTTCCTATGTTAGTCACTGAAATCAAGTCAATATTTTACATTAGCCACCTGAAAAAAAAACAAGGATTGAAGATCATCTGAACCAAGAAATTTAACAATTCGACCCGTAGTAAATCTGTTTCTGCTGTGATATGAAACATGTATAGCTCAGATCTGAGAAGATCCATGTGAGATTTGAGTGTTGGAGATTTTATAAATCGCCCAGATTCCAAGCCTCATCAGACTGCGAGCATGTCCGGCTGTCTTGCTGTCTGTCAATCTTGTTATCTTGCTGTGGTTGTTGATGTTGGACAGATTAAATATTAAATTTGGCGTCATCTTATGATCATTAGGGCAATTAAAGGACACTGCTGCGATGCTGAAGACATAACCGGCAACGTGAATGCTAACTGGAGCTTTTGGGCTCATTCTGTCGATCTGGTCCTACTCGGCTTATCTTAATATCTCTTGTTTATTTTTCAAATTGGAAAAATAATGGAGTGTTCCAACCATGTAACTTTTCTGTGGAAAAAAAGAGGTGATAGAATAGAATAAACAAGGACTCTGAAACTATTCATATCATGTGAGGATTCTGATTTGTGATGAACGTGCATGGATTACAATGCAAGTAGATTGAGATGATTAGTTTAAACTCGTATCTTTGACTTGATGGGTGAAACCTAATCCTGATCAGGCCAGGCTTAGGCCAAGCAAGTAAGCAACAATAGAGCAGAACAAAATTCATCCAGACCTAGCACTTTAATTTTTTGTTGTGTTCTTCTCTGTTGCCTCCTCACTTTTTTCCATGCCCATGCTTCAAAAACGCAAAGAGCCCCACACCTTACGTACCAAATGAGACACGCAGAGGCACCATCCCAGAACAATGGTTATTCCTGTGACAAGCAAGAAGCTCCCTTAGGGCAGAGGACAAGTGATACTTGGTTACATTGGGGCTTCCTTTTGAGAAGAGACATGAGAGAGTAGAGAGACATGCTAGTGGTTTTTCAGCCCAAAACAAGAGGAAGCACCCAAACAGAGCAAGGTTTGTTTTCCTTGGGGCACAGCCACAGCCCCATTTTATCCCCACTTTCTCCACTTTTGAGGCCACCCCCTTCCATTCTTTTAGGCTTGTATGCCTCAAGAAGGTTTAAACATTCTTAGGACAAAACAGGGTGTTGTCTCTAATGGCTGGAGTATGTGGGGTCCACCAAATTCATATCATGTTGGAATCCCTTTATTTATTTAATTAATTTTCTTCACAGTTCTAGATGGGGGCTTTATACCACTAAGCTGGTATTCTAGATGGGGGCTTTATGCTCACAAAGAGAGTGGGGATATACTGATCAAATGCTAATACATGCTTTGTTGCTTTATAATCTGGATCCCATACTAAAATTCCCAAAAACTAATAGGGAGTGCAGAAAATTTTTTAAAGGAAAAATTATGCAGCACTATTATGAGTGTAATTTGCAGCTTTCAAACTTTATACGAATATTTTCCTAAAAAGACCCATATGAATATAATTGTGCTGATGAGAGAGAGTTTCAGGGTTATGCTTCTGCTCAAAGATCCTGCTGTCATTGTGAGTTGTTGTAAATGATGCAGTACTATCATATCTCTTGCATTCATATTGGTCACCTGCCCATCACTGTCACGAAGATCCCCATCTGAGAGAGAGCAAAATGCTCCTGTACTACAGGGATTTTGAATGAGCTCATGCTGTCACATCTGGAAACCTAACAGCTCAACTGCTGCTTACCAGGATTACCAGGATAAGCACCGACATGATTTGAATATTCCACTGTAACTAACATTTCTGGATTGCATTTTCCATGGCATGATGTGCCCATACAGTGATGCTTACTATTCTATGGTTGAAATCTTGCAGATAGTTTGAAAACAAATCTTGCAGATAGTTTGCTGCAGAAAAGGAAAACAAATCTTGCAGATAGCTTGGCAGGGGTAGAGAGAGTAACCCTGACGTTTGCGTTGGCATTTGGCAGGAAACATTGGCAGCATTAGCAGCAGACAATGATTTTTCATTAATCAATTGCTATAATCTCTCACTTGTCTCAGACTAACGGTACCTGAAAGTACTATTATATCAAGGTCAGTGAAGTGAGAGAGGGAAAACCGACACAGCAAATAACCAAAGCAGGTTTAAAAAGCCGCAAACTTTTCCTAGTTTTCGATTCCATAGCTGTGCCGTGAATCAAGCAGGATTCAAGAACTAGAGCCAGGCAGGAATAAATTTCTCTGACCTTGGCCCAAAAGGTGCAGTGGTAGCAGTTAATACTACATCATCTACTGCTCACAACAAGGATAAAAACAAGGCAAAAGGCTGGCTTTTGCATATTCTTTATATGAGGTGTCATGGTCAATGCCTTTTGGGCTTTTGGCAGGTAGGCACACACACATACTAAACACTACCTGCTGATGTTGTGTGTGAGATTCATTGGGGGGCTTCTGCAGGTGAAAGATGGGAAAGAGGCTTTTGCTCTTGCAAAATGTCCACTAAGTTAGGTCTTTGACCTGGGAAGTAGTTGGTGGTGGTAGATGCCACATTGGCCGCTGGTGGATATACACAGTGCAAGGCTTCTGCCTTCTGAAGGCACCATTCTGCTCTCTGCTTGCATCATTGGGAGCTACCTCCCTCCCTCTTCTTTCTCTCTCTCTCCCTCCCCATTGCCCCTCTCTCTCCTCTGCTTGAGCCATCAGTTCTGAGCCAGGTCCAGCAATTTGTGTGAGTTCTCTTGTTTTATGTCCTGCAATTTTCATCGTTTATCTCTCCGCACAAGCTTAGTTTCTCGGCCTCGGTTCTTGATTGGTTTGGTTTTTTGTATGTCTTTTTCCAGTTCTTGATTGGTTTCACACGGTGTCTGAAGAACGGACATGGCGGCACTGGAGAAGAAAGCGCACGCGCCCTTCCCCAGAGCAGCGAAACCCTCCAATCCTTCAGCAAGGCTCAAGCGCTCCAAGAGGTTGGATGAACAACAAGCTCGATTCTGCAGATTTCTTCGGTTTTATCATCTTTCTGCAATGTTCATGACGAATTTCTTCTGATGGTTGCGTAATGGCAGTGATTTGGGGGACAAAGATGCTAAGGGTGCTCTGCGTTCTTCACAGAAGACGTCCAACCAAACTAGGCTGGTAGTAAGTTCTTAATTTTCCTTGTGCTACTCTCTTCTGGATATTTGATTTCATCTGCCAGCTGTTACTGAAATCTGAGAAATTTCGTTGGTTTTATCGTGTTTTTCCCCAGCAAGGTAAAAACTCAAACCCTCAGCAGAAATGTGAAGCCAAGAAGGGAATTCAGCCGAGGAGTGAGACGCAGAACTCCCTGAAGAAAGAGGCAAGGACCTGAAATCTGCAACTGTTCTTCATTGATCTTTTTGTTCTACACTTGTATTGGCAGCTTGAAACTGTTCCTTCTTGCACTTATCTTTTGTTGTCCTGTACTGAACTCACAGAAGAATTTCTTTTCCAAAAAAGTACCCCAAAAGATTTTTTTTCAAAAAATGACCCAAAAGATAAATTGTGCCTAAATGTAGTACAAGGATTGTAGACAAAACGATGAATCCCCAGTTGTTTGATGTTCTGTTTCTCTGTCTGACATGATGCGCACATGCAGATTCTGCAACTGGAGATGCACCTCAAGGATCAGCAGGTGGTGCGCGGCGCACTGGAGAAAGCGCTGGGGCCTGATCCTGCTCCCATCACTCTCCAAAACGAGAGCCCAATGCTAAAGGTGCACCCTTTACCTAATTACCTGACCAGTTCTTGTTTAATCTGTTCCCAGTTCATGAATGGCATGTTCAGAAGCTCAAACTGTTGTTTCTGAAATTAGCCGGCGACCCAGCTGATCAGGGAGGTTGCGACATTGGAGCTGGAGATCAAGCACCTGGAGCAGTACCTGCTAACACTCTACAGAAAAGCATTTGAACAGCAGCAGCAGCAACAGGCACCCACATTGCAATCTTCAGATGCTCACCGGGAGGCGCCGAAGCTGTCAGTGAGCTCACGGTCTGCGCAGCTCGATGAGACGCCGAAGGCGAAGGCTCCTGTCAGGAGAGGAGGCGATCCGATGCTCCATTACAGCTGCCCTCCGCTTAGCAAGGGGAGGAATGGCGCCGTGGCGGATGATTCTTCGCCGTCGACGTGCCCCAGGAGGACTACAGACTTTGATCACGGCCTGAGAAGCCAGTCTGCGCTGTCGTTCCGGGGAGTGTGTTCATCCAGGATATCACCCACTGAGGACAGTCTCGCGAGGGCTCTTCGATCGTGCCACTCTCAACCTTTCTCATTCTTGGAGGTGAATTGTTTAATCCGAAATAATGCTGAAATTTGTTCAGTTTTCAGTTGCACAAAATGGTATTTACAGTATAAATTAGCACCTGCAACGTTTGTAAGATGAAAATCTTACTTTTGCTAAATTTAGGTTATTTCTGCTAAATTTCAAATCAATCTTCGTTTGTTCTGGCTGTGTTCATGAGCAGGAAGGGGAAACTGCAACATCAGGAGTGGTGAGTTTGGCTGACTACCTGGGGACAAATGTGGCTGACCACATCCCTGAAACTCCCAACAACCTATCGGAGGAGATGGTCAGGTGCATGGCAGGGGTGTTCTGCAAGCTCGCCGACCCTCCTCTGGTTCACCACCGGCCGTCGTCGTCGCCGTCCTCGTCGCTCTCCTCGGCGAGCGTGGTCTCCCCGCAGTACCTCGGTGACATGTGGAGCCCCAACTGCAGGAGGGAAGCGACGCTCGACTCCCGGCTGATCAACCCGTTCCATGTCGAGGGCCTCAAGGAGTTCAGTGGGCCCTACAACACCATGGTTGAGGTGCCGGCGATCTCCCGCGACCGGCGAAGGCTTAGAGAAGCTGAAGATCTGCTCCAGACATACAAGTGAGTAGTTCTTATTACAGTTTTTAACTTTTTATGCACTGAAATTGTTGAAAGAAAATTCAGTTCTTTCTGTTCAGTACTGTAACTTGTGTTGAATTGTATTGCACATTGGAGTTTCAGGTTGATTCTGTACCGGTTGGAGACTGTTGATCTGCGGCGGATGACGAACGAGGAGAAGCTCGCTTTCTGGATCAACATACACAATGCATTGCTGATGCATGTAATGTGTTTCCTCGCATTACAATTATGAATTCTCTGCAATCAGTACAAATTAATTTCCTGCTGTGTTCTGTCTACTCATGCTACATCTCTCATCCATGGCACTAACTCCCACAGGCCTACCTGAAGTACGGCGTCCCACAGAACCACCTGAAGAAGACATCACTGCTTGTCAAGGTAAAGCCCAACCTCTGTCACTCCCCATCGATCATCATCGAAACCGTCTCGAAGAAGACAAACAATTCCTCAAGAACTGGCCGCGCCGGCAACGACTGACAGAATGTTCCCCTGCAGGCCGAATGCAAGATCGCCGGGCGCACCATCAACGCGGCGGTCATCCAGGGCCTTGTTCTTGGGTGCAGCACGACGCACTGCCCCGGACATGTAAGTGTGCTGGCTGCCACATCATCATTGGGTCAAAGTCTCAAAGAACACACACGTAGTGAGGAGCACGATGCGGAATAATGTTCCTGGAAACACGATGAGAATGTTTTGCTCGCTGCGTGTCTGATTGAATTGAATCGAACCCCCGTTTTGATCCTTTTGATGATGCGTGCAGTGGCTGCGGACTTTGCTGAACCCAAGGATCAAGAGCCGGGGAAGCATCAGCAAAGCCGGCGGCGGCGAGTGGCAGGCCTTTGCCGTTCATCAGTCGGAGCCTCTCTTGCGCTTTGCGCTTTGCTCGGGGAGCCACTCCGATCCCGCGGTGAGAACACACCCTCTTTTCAGCTGACAAAATTGAACACAAAGCCATGAAACCATGGATTGGCAAGTAGTTTAGTAGACATTGTGGTTCCTGGGAACTCTCAAACATAATTGAGCATGGTAACAATCAAACATACCATTTTCTTTTCTTTTCTTTTCTTTTCCTTTCCTTTCTTTTTTAAAAAAGACAACCTTGAGGTGTTTCTGAAAGTGATAAAGCTGCATGGAGAAGTGAACTGAAACCTGCCATGGATGAACACAATGATAAAAGGAGCTCGACAAGTATCTGCTTTTGTTTCCTTGCCTTCCTTGGTATGCGCCTGTAGTGGAGTATGCATCCACAGTAGTAGCATGCAAGAATGTTCATCAAAGTACTCGACGCATCATTGCCTGCCACTCCTTTAGTCTTTTGCAAGTTCTTCACTGATGAGCTCTGTGCTCTTGGCCATGGCGGCGCGTGTTTCATGGTGCAGGTGCGGGTGTACTTCCCGAAGCGGCTGTCGCAGCAGCTGGAGGCGGCGAGGGAGGATTACATCCGGGCGACGGTGGGGGTGTGGAAGGAGCACCGGGTGCTGCTGCCCAAGCTGGTGGAGGCCTACGCCCGGGACGCCAAGCTCTCGCCGGAGCGCCTCGTCGACGCCGTGCAGCGGAGCCTGCCGGAGACCCTGCGGACGGCGGTGCAGCGGTGCCGCCGGGGAGGGGGAAGGTCCGCCGGCAAGGTCGTCGAGTGGGTGCCACACCGGCAGAGCTTCCGGTACCTGCTCGCCAGGGACCTCGCCTTCCCGCACCTCAGCTGATCTGTCTGAACTCGCCGGCGTTGCTGATGCTGATCGTTAACTGCACTGATGGGTGAAGCTTGATAAAAAAAAGTGATTGTTAGGTGGTGTTGATAGATTTTGATTCTAGCATGATTAAAAATTGCATCCATTATCTTGTAGGAACGGGTATTATCTTATTGCGTGTGTGAGAGAAGCTGCGCAGTGTAAAGGGAATTTGTAGATAGCAACACAAAAATGAAAAAAAAAAAGATGACAAATTAGCAGGGGCATATGCTTTGAGTTCATGTGACATCATGAACAAGTATATACTTGACAGGATCCAATCATGTTCTTGAAATTGTGCCAATCAACAAGAAGTAATTTGTATTTGAAACCATAGAATCATCTGTACAGATTTGTCTTCAAAATGTAATTGACAATCTTGTAAATTTGTTAGATTTAGTAAATATATTAGAAAACAGTGGTCAAACCAGTGCTAAACAGACAGGTCTATTTTTTGACCGGAGAGAGTGTAAGTCCTAAATTGTAGACTTTTTTTTTTTTGACGCCCTCAATTTTAGACTTCGTCGTCGCTTGAGAAAGCAAATATCCTCTACTATTTTGGGGCAAAAAGAGAGAAGAAAATAAGAGACGGAAAAGATCTTTATGGGCCTCCGTGAAAGAGACGACCCAGCCCACAAAAAATTCTGCTGCGTCTGGCCCAGCTCGTCGCGCTGCTGGTCCCCCCGCCCCGCGGACGGAAAGCGGGTTCACAAGCCCAACGCTAAACAAAGCCCAGGAAAAAACGCGAGACGGGCCGCGCTACGGATCTGACGGCTGGGATTGCGCCGGGGCCCACCTGGCTGCGGATGCGCCTCGGCGTCTCCACAGCCACGCACACGCCCGCCACCAGCCGACGACGAGGCGAGTCGCGACGAAGGCGGAGGCGCGGAGCTGACCACCACCACAGCACAGAGGCGCACAGAGCACGCCACCACCCACTGCTGCGCCGCGAGCCTGCGGGTTTTTGCTAGGGTTTTATCGAGCCCCGTGTCGGCGGCGGCGGCGGCGGAGATGGAGGGGGAGGAGATTGGCCTCGTCCTGGCGCGCGCCTCCGACCTCCGCTCCAGGATATCCGCCTGCGCCGCCGCGGCCCGGCCCACCGAGGGCGCGGTGAAGCGGCTGGGCGCGGCGGGGGGTGGGGATGGAGGCGAGGATGAGGATGAGCAGGGGGAGGTGGAGAGCCTGGTCGGCATCGGCGACGCGCTCGAGTCGCTCGAGCGCCAGCTCGCGTCCCTGCAGGTCTGTCTGTGGATTAATCAGTCCTTCCTTCCTTCCTTCCTTTGTGCTGCGATTGACGGCTTTCATGGATGGTAACTCGTGAATGATTTTGGTATTGACCCTTGCTAGTAGCTGTTTGGAAGCGAATCCTTCTTAATCATGGATTAGCGGTACGGAAACAAATCTAGGCCTGCATTCATCTTGTTCTGACATTTTGATTGCTTCGTCCTGATGTGTGACTGGGTCCGATTTTGTCCTCGCTGTTAGCTTCTGGAGGGATAGTCAGACTAGATATCGGCCACTGCCTGTTGCTTCAGGATGCAGCCTGTTAACAAGGAATAAGCGGGTGCCATATATAGGTAGAAATGGGAGCAGATAAGCAGGAACCAAATATATATTTTTTTTTCGAAAACATTGGCAGGAGCGCTGCATATTCATTTAAGAGGAGAAGAAGGTTGAACATAGTTTTACAATGAAATTACATGATAGTAAACGACCTCAAGCACAAGTAACAATAAGAAACTGAAAAACATCATGAGAGAGTAATCTCCTCGCGGATGAACGGAACCAAATATATTTCTAAATTGTTTTTTCTGTCTCAGTGTGCTACAATCTGCTTGAGATTGTTTTTTTTGGGGGGTAAGGAGTTCACTTATAGAAGGGTGCTGCTGCTAGGAATTGCCATGTACTAGTCGACTAAATATGTCAATTCCTGGATGTACTTAAATTGTTGGACTCAGCTGAGTTTTTGCTCACAGCCTTGCTATTTGGATCATCCCTTTGAATTGCTCCCTTTCATAAATAGGAAACACATTTGGGGAAAATGCAGAGAAAGGTATAGAAATTTAATGCGCCATTTACTTACTAGTGTTACTTGTTAGCCAGTTGTTTGTTTCAAATTTAGTGCAAGTTTACAGAGGAGCAAATTTAATGTAACTCGTGCTTTAATCAATGTGATGCTTATCTGACCAAGCGAGAGTTGCGAGTATGTTATAATTGATAGTTAGAAACATGTTGTTGCCTGCTCCCAAAAGAGTTGACAATATGCTTTTGCTCTCTACTGTTCTATCACGTTGAACTGTTAGTGTTACCTGTTAATCATTTTCATTTGAAATTTAGAGCAAAATTACTTTTGGTCAAATTTTATGTAACTCACTGTGCTGCTTATCTCACCAAGAGAGTATCTTTTGGGCACCTCATGACAGTAAGTTACTGGCTATGTGGATTATAATTGTCAGTTCAATAATTATGTTGTTTAACTGTTCCCAAAAGAGTGGACAATATGCTCTCTACTGTTCTATCACATTGAACTGTTATGTTAATAGATTTTTTTCTAAATTAGCATCTATTGCAATCTTAACACCTTAAATGCCACTGCCAGGACCTCCAGCACCAGCAAAGATATGAGCGAGAAACCATCTTGAGCCAGATCGACCGCAGTCGGAGATCCCTGCTTTGCAAGCTCAAGGAATACAAAGGGCAGGACTGTGAGGTAATCCATGAGGCTGCTGCGTTTGCTGGCGAGAAGATCGAGAATGACGATGGCCTCATCCTGCCTCCTTACTCAAATCATGTTACCAACTCATTCGTGCTCGACGACCTGTACCCTCTGAACTACGTGTCCAAGCCCAAGAAGAGCTTGCATAACGGATTGGGTTCTGACGGAGCAACGCAGGACGGCACAAGAACGAACGGGACAGAGAACAGGAACACCAGCACACCGAGCTGTGGTCTGCGAGGGGGGATCACATCATTCATCGGATGGATGGCCAAGACGGCGGTCATGGTCGTCGGTGCCGTGTCCATCATGAAGGCCGCCGGCTACGAGCCAGTGATCGGGACAAACAGCATCAAGCTGGACATCGCCGGGCTGTTTGGTAAAGCAGGGGCGACAGCCAATGAGGAAGAGCGCCGCTGCCCACCTGGTAAGGTGATGGTGTTGGAGGGCGGCAGGGCTCACTGCGTCGTGAAGGAGAGGGTGGAGGTACCATTCGACACCAACCTGGCGGCCCCAGACGCGAGCTATGGTCTGGGCTGAGACCGGACGATGTGTGAATATTATTAGGATGTAGTTCACCCCTCAGAGGCGGCTGTGTAGGAATTGTGACTGGTTTTCGTAAAATGCAGTGCATGGGTCGTTTTCTTTTTATTGTTTCTGCGTTTGGTGCTGAACATTGTGGTCACCAGAATGTTGAAGCTGTGTATCATGCTCATGTTTAAATGGCCCCTTTCTTGTTCAATCAGAGCCTGTTTGTTTTCCTTAACTAAAGTTAAGTTTAGTCCCTGTCATATCGAATATTTAGATACTAATTAGGAGTATTAAATATAGATTAATTACAAAATTAATTGTATAAGTGAAGGTGTTGACACCAAAACTTGGTGCATAATTTGCAAGATGAATCTATTAAACCTAATTTGTCCATGACCATGTGATGCTACATTAAATATGTGCTACTCAAAGATTAATTAGGTGATTCATCTCACGAATTAACCACGTCTTATGCAATTAGTTTTATAATTAGTTCACGTTTAGTCTTTCTAATTGGTATCCAAACATTCGATATGATCCGAATCGAAAATTAGTCCGTGCATCCGAATCGAAAATTAGTCCGTGCATCCGAAGACCCCGGTATCGTTGGGTGAGCTCTTTTTATCCGACTGCACCAGCCACTGGCCCACTATTTTGCACCTGTGATGTTGATGAGTGCACTCTGTTGTGTGATGGAATCCTCAGGCTATGCTCTGTAGTCTGTACAACCCCAAAGGGGTCTGAATTTGTTGCTGGCTATGTTGCCGGTAAAATTCATTTGCATGAACACGTACACGAATGCCGGCATCGGTTTCTCAATAATCACCAAATATGCAGTGTTGCGCAGAAGAGAAGCGCCGGCCAGCAAACTGTGCACCTTTAGGCCTCCAATTTGAATATCCAAACTCGTTTTTCTATGGTCAAGAACTGTTGGAATCTGCTAACCATATATCACACTTACCATTTTGTGTGTACTTATCCAAAGTGTTTATGTACAATTCCTTAAAATTTTGGCCCAAAGTTGGCCACTTATCACTGTATTCAGACTTAGAGTTTTTCCAGTCATTTACAGGGTTGACCCTATATTCACTATCTTTGACCATGGATTTGAGGCACTTATGATCCAATTCTTGAGCCAAACTTGTTTCCCGTCGTGTTGTATACATTCAAATATCTTTATTCCATTTTTTGCCAACTTTTTTCTTAAGCTCCAAATCCTTATTAGCACCATTAATAGCCTTCTTTAGGATTTTTAAACAAAGGGGAGTTAAGAAAGAGATAGAATGAGAAATAAAGAGAGAGAAAAAGAATGGGAAGGAAGAAGGGAAATAAAAGAAAAAAAAGAAGTAAAAAAGAAAAAATAAGGATATCATGGACATTTCACCTTTCTATCCATTTGAAACAACCAGGAGGAACCTAACGTTTTTACCAAACCAGACAAACGGAAACTTTTAAAAAAACTACTACACCATATAAGACACAGCCATAGCCATAGCTCTACCAAATGGCCCTTGCATTTGCATATGACTGATGGGGGCAGATTTGCGGAGCCGGATCGGATAGTGCGTTTTGTTCCTAACCCATCGCCTTTCAGTATTCAGTACCTTTTGAAGTGAAACTCTGCAACAATTGTGTCTGACAGAGTTTCCTAACAACTGGTCCTAACAATTGAATTGATGGATTAGACATTCAGCACTACATTATCAACATTACTTAACTTGATTCTACGAAATCTCTTGGTCAAATTTGCTGCCAGCTAGTCATTCCTTCCACTCCTTAGAGTCCCCGTGAACCGAAACTCTGCACTTTTTGACGCGTGTGAAACCGAAACTCTGAACTTGTGTACTGCGATGAATGGCATTGCTGCAGCTCGCGCTCCGAACACGCCGGTGGACTGAGCGACGCGGATGACAGCCCGTGGCCAAGCCTACCTCCAGACGCGGCATGAGCATCGTACACGGCAACCTGACGGACAGCACCGTCCTCCTCGACGAGCTTACAGTTCAGAAATGAAATGAACCATCCTACTTCTAGCCGCCAAAATGAGCTTACAGTTCATCCCAACGTTTGAAGCATTTCATCAACGCATGAATCATTCCGTTGTTACCCTTCAAAATGAGCTTTCAGTTCATTCCCACTTTAGCAGCATTTTGATCAACACATATGCAGCCTCTGGGCAGCAGCATCCTCGCATTAGAAGCAATGGCATCGGTCGCAAGACAAGTAGACAACAGCAGTCTACGTTGCCAAGGACTCTCCGATCGCTGTTGGTGGGCTGTTCACCATCATTCTGTCACAAATCTGAGAGGATAACTGGATGGGAGTTCTTCTAGTGTGATTGCAGTGTGGAATGCCATGGGATGCTTAGGTGGTTTCAGACTTTCAGTTCGTCGAAATCGCTGCTATTAGTTACGGGATGAGAATTGAGATATTAGTGAGTGCTAATAATGTAACACTAATGGTGCCTGATTTGAATCACAACAGCAAATTCTCAGTCGATGATACATCTATACTCCTAAAAAGAATGCTAGACGTGTATGCTGCCTTTCTTTTTTTAAGAAAAAAAAAAGAAACCCCATTTGTTCTTCAGAAATGCATTCTTAAATATTGTCAAAGCTTATATCTTCATATCAGATATCAGTTTTACGAGAACAAGTGAATAAACTGAAAGTGACCCTGTTGTTTTTTGTGCATGTTATTTTACCATGTAATACGCATCTCATGAAGGTTCCTTGGTTGTGAAATTTTACTCGCCACAGCCCACGGTAATCAAGCACATTGAATGGGGTACAAAAATTAGAAAAATCAGGAGACAACATGGGGCAACAAAAACTAAATTGGCGGCCATTATACTGCATCAAGACTGTTGAGACTGACAGTGATAATGTCATGGCATACATTAGGTCTTGGACAGGAGGATTATTCTTATTCCCTATTATTCTTATACCCTAACAAACTCATCAACATTTACATTTACATTTACATTCAGGATGGCATGTAAAATTCCATCCACAGAAAAATTTCACATGTGCTGCGATCCTACATTCCTACCACGAGATGTGATCGGGAAGCCTTCTTCTGTGTGGAGCTCTTCCACAGCTGCTACTGCTTCTTCGTGTCCAGGCAAGCTCGTCAAATAGCCATTGTTGAACTCGATCGTCGTAAGGTGTCGTCCAGTATCTTGTGAAACAAGTCCAAGTCATCTTGAAGCGCCGATTTGGATCCCTTGGACGCCGGATCAGGTGCTGCAATTGCATCCGGGATGATCTCTTCCTCCTCAAACAACAACGAGGATAAGTGCTGGTCCATCTCGTCCTCACTCATCGTTGAGCCCTCGGCTGTTGGCACGGCGTCGTCCATGCACTTTTCCAACTCGGCCCAGTCGTCATCTTCATCAACAGGCGCTGCGACCCTTTCTTCCTCTGCTTCGTCTCTTTGTTCAGCGGCTTCAAACGGATCACGTGTGCTTTGCTTCCTCTGCTCGGACGGCTGAGGCGGTTGGCAGTGACGTGCCGGTTCTTCCACTGGCATGTGGCAGGCACGTACCACCGAGAGAGTCGGCGGCGGCGCCTGCTGCTTAGGTAGCGAACGCGACTGCAGTGGTGTGGGCGCCGGCGAGCGACTCTGCGGCGGCGCTATAAGACGGGTCGGAACTGGCGGCGGCGGAGGCTGAGCTGAAGCGGCGATGTGAGGCACGTACGGGTACGGCAGTGGTGGGGCGAAGGACGCCGTGCAATAACCCGCCGGCTGCACGACCGGAGGCGTCGGGGCGACGGCACCCCGCATCCGCTTGGGGCAAGGCGGCTCGGCACTCTGCGGCGCTGGCCTCTTGGGCGCCGCCGCTGCCTGCGCGAGGATCACGACGGGCGCAGGCGCAGGTGGAGCGAAGAAGGCGGCAGATTCTTGGCGCGCCGCGGAGCCTTGATCGGCTCTGGGGGACACGTAGATGTTGCAGAGCACGAACTGCTTGTCGCCGGCGACGGCGTCCTCCAAGCAGCACGAGTACTCGTCCATGAGCCAGTCCGTGTACTCGCCGCCCTTCTTGTACCGGAGCTTCCTGATCTCGCCGACCTTGACACCGGCGTGGTCCACGACGTCCTTGACGCTCTGCGAGTGCCACGACCCGGAGCCGGCGACGCGCGTGGCCCTGCTGGCCTTCCCCGCCCTCTGCGGCTGCTGCAGCTTGCAGTGGGTGAAGAAGAATCGGTGCCCGGTCCTGGGCAGCGGGCAGAACTGGCGGGCGAGGTCGCCGGGCTCGCAGCCGTAGACGTCGGCGTGGTTGACGACGGGGCGCACGGCCTCGTGCAGCGGCGCGCCGGCGACGAGGCGGGGGAGGTAGTAGGTGGCGGCTTCGAGTGGCGTCGGGTTGAAGCGGAAGCCGCGGGAGAAGATCACCGGGACCGGCGCCGCCATCTCCATGACTCTGGGAAAGTGGGATCAGAGCGGCGGCGGTGGCAGAAGGGAGAAGGTTATGGGTGGATGGATGGATGGAGCACCGGAGGGGAGGGTTGCCATGGATTTATAGGCCAGTTGGGGTTGTTCCCGGTTCGGATCGGAGGTCTGTAGTCGACTCGGTTTCCAGTTTCCAGAGCAATCGAATCGGATTGCCTGCCCGGCTGCAGATTAGAATCCGACATTCCGAGTCGCTCCCCTGCCTTCGAGTCGGACTCCGTCACAATGGCGGCAAAGGGAAATTTCCCAGCTTCCGGACGGCCATGGGATGCTCTTGGCGACGGGCGAGTCGCGGCACATGGGGCAGGTGGCGCTCACCCGGAGCCACCGCTCGGCGCAGCACGCGTGGAAGCCGTGGCCGCACCCCGGACCGCGCCGCAGCGCGTCGCCGCGCGCAGATGGCGCACGGGCCGTCGTCGCCATCTTGACCGGAGACGGCGTGCAGGTACTTGGGATACAGCGCGTCGACGGCGCCGCCGTCGAGGCCCGGCACGACGGCCGCTGCGCCGGCGGAGGGTGGTGCCGCTGCGGCGGGCGGTGGCGAGGATGGTGGCGGCGTGCGCGGCGCCGGCCTTGGTGAGGACGCAGAGGTACGAGGAGAATCTGGACTACTAGCATTTGTACAGTACACTTTGTCCAGATGAATAAAGGAAGGAACAGTCCACCGAAAGAAAGAACTATTATTGGGAACAATATTTCACATCTCTCTGAAAATTCACATCTGAATAAAGCATAGACAAAGGACCTATCAGTTCCACGTTTTATTGTGAATTTTTTATTCAGAATGATGACCAACTTAACACACATCTGTAACTCCTGAATCATCGTGCTTAAGTAATTGGAAACCTTATTTCCTATTCAATTTATATCTGGTAAAGGTGCTGATACAACAAGGTTTTGTTGGCACAGAGACATAACTCGGAAAAGAAGGAAGGATTAACCACAGGACATTCACTCCAGCTCATGATAGGGGATTAAACCTCCTATAATTAAACATTCAGAGAAAATGGAGCTCTATGCCAGCGTTCTCATGGAAAACTAGCACAATCTATAATGGAGTCTCCGCCTAACAAAATTATACTGAGTTCAGTGGCAGAGTTCTCTGCCTTCCACGGACTCCATTCACATCATTGCTGCAAACTGGTGTTCCAGTGCCTTTCCAATAGTCATTGTATTCCAACAATGCCTATACAGTTAAGCATAAAAACAGACATGCCCTGGGTATTCAATCATAGACAAAAAGGACTTGGTATAAATCATATCCTATAAATCGAAGCCTGGTAAAAATCAGTTAATTAAACCTAGGATAGATGAACCAAAGCCGATTAACTAGTCTTGAATCTGAACACATCGCTCGAAACAAAAGATCGGCGAAATGCTCCTGACAAAACATTTCAAAACTGATCTGCTCCCACCTTGAATCTGAATCGCATGACAGGAGGAGGAGGCAGTGGGGTCAGGCCAGCCGGAGGACCTGAAATTTCGTTGCAAATTGTTAGTTTGTTATGGGTGGACTGAAGGTAAGAATGTACTCTGTATTAGCACAGAACATGTCTTTCCCACTGCTTGGAGTGACAACTAGTTAGACATGGTCCTACTTTAAAAAATGCTAAGTTACAAGTCTGAATCATGGCCTATTGCCAACACTTTCTTGTGGAGGTTTTGTCCATTCTACATTGTGCAGTGTCAGTAATAAACAGAACTACAGAAGTACGCAAAATATGAAGTAGATTGTAAGTATGGAAAAATTGAGTTACCTGTCTAGTTCCTTTCCATCAAGCTGCCCACTGTATATTAGCTTCTGTAACTGCTCATCTATCAAATTAACATGTTCCTTTCCGATGTCCAAAGAATATCCAAGGATAGGGAGGCCAATCAAATAGGCGACTGAATTTCAGGAAAGCTTTCCATTCAGTAAATTTCTTTTGCAGATATAGTCTTACTGGACAGGAGAATCACATACCCAAGTAGTGAGCAGCTTCATGCCTAGCAATTCTTTCCTGGTAGTCAGGAAGACAGTAGAGAACGCTCCAATTGCTGCTTGCAGAAGACTGCAATGGCTGAATTATGCTACAGTAGTGCATATGAACTGCTTGTTCTGAAAATGCAGGATTAGAATCTGAAAAGAGCGAGATGCTTAGGTCTGAATTATGCTCGGTTTCGGTTATAGTAGAGACAATGCAGGATTAGACTCTGAAAAGAGCGAGATGCTTAGGTCTGAATTATGCTACAGTAGTGCATATGAACTGCTTGTTCTGAAAATTTCACTAAACCATAATGATTTGCCCTCATCTAACAAGAGAACAACATATCCATTCTCAAAGACTGGAAAAATACTTACATCATTTCTAACACTTGGAATTGCCAAATTCTCAGCATTCTTGATTCCAAGAGTAGTGAGCTCCCGCAGAGATGTCTGTTCCAGTTCAGAATGTAGGCTCATCAGTTACAAACAATCAGAGACAGACAGTCAAAAGATCCATTGAGCCACAACGATCAGATAGCATCAATTGAAACGTGATAAAACACTTTCTGTTATTTGCTGCCCTATTCTGGCAACTGAACAACTGACCAAGAAGAGAAGCAGACAGAGTTAGCAGCAGTGAGCAAAAGGAGGTAGCTGGCATCGAAGAAAGTACAATGAACTGAATAACTGAAAAAGAAAATTTATGAAGCCATGTCAGATGCAGATCAGGTGTATGGCCAGGGGAGACGGAGGAGCTGGCGTCGAGCAGGGCAGCCGGAGGAGGTTGCGGCGGCGGGTGAAGCACAAGAAGTGGCGGAGAACACTGCTCGAATCCGGTGGCGGCGGCAGGAAGAGGGGGCTGCGGGGGAGAAGTGCCTACGGGGAGGATGTCGCGGCGGCGGAGATGGCGGGCAGGGCAGAGGATGTTGCGGCGGCGGGTGAGGTGCACAGGAGGTGGCGGCGAGAAGGGCAGCCGCAGGACGATGCGGTGGCGGGTGAGTCAGAAGGTGGCCGCGGCGAGCAGTGTGTCGCGAGGAGAGGTGATGTCGGCGCCGTCGGAACGGTGGATAGGCGGTCAACGAACATCCGCGCGAGGCAGCGTGAGTGCGAATGTTAAAGCAGAATGGACGCCTGGAGATAAAGACTGGTGCACCTACCGATTGTGGGAATGATTTTTCGATTTCCTTGCCTGTCCTGTCCTGTCCGCTTGCTGCTGGATGCCGTGGAGATGGACGACAGCCCCGATGGCCCATGGCACCGGATCGAGAGAGAGAGAGAGAGAGGGAGATGAGCTCTCCAGTTGAGAGCAGCTGGCTATGGCTATTGAACGGCGGGGGCGGACATCTGCAACCTGATGCCGGAATATGCTCTGCCTATTGCGTTGGAAGTGAGGTTCGCCACGCTTCTTCTTCCCAGCTGATGCATGCAGCTACCCATACGGTATACATACACTAGGATGGATCGATGGTCCATGGCTACGCCGGCAGTGGTAGCTCGTAGCTCTGTACCAGTAGACTCTAGTTAGCAGCGAGCTGCGAGTGGGCGCGCGGTCTGTTCGCCGCACCCTAGCCCTCTTATTACTACATGACCGGAGCCCGTAGCTAGCAGCCGCCTGCAGTGACGGATGAGATGATTATTCCCAGTTTCCCACGGACGGGACGGTCACCTCCTGGAATCCTCCTTTTTTTGCTTATGCCGCTGGTGTGTGTAAAGCTCAACAGATGCAAAGCTCCTCCTTTTTTCATATGAACACCTGCATATATGTAATTTTTTTTTAAAAAAAAAACACCTGCACATCCTGTGAAGGTTGTAAAGGTGTTGGTGCGCAAGCGTTCCGGAGTCGGTCGGGCTTGCCGTGTGCTGTGCAACCCTGGGCGCTCGTTACATCTCCCCACCTGTATCCTGCAGGATTGCAGGAATTAGTTTCTTGGTTATCCGGGACTGCAACTAACTTCAAGTGCACGAGGATCTGGAACGGATCCAGCGCAGGCTGCCTGCTGCCGGCCGTTGATGCTCAAGCTCAACACACGGACGCACCAGAGAGCAGAGCAGGTAGAGAGACCACCCTCCCTGATGGGATGATGATGCGCGGTTGATGCTGGGCCGCCCCGGGCCATGGTACGCTAGGGACCACTAGTTAGAAATTAACCCTCCACGCCTTCGAGCCACCACTAATCTCCACCAACGTTGATTGTATCTACCGAAATGAACTTGCATGATCACGTTACACGATTTTTGTTGACGAGGTTCGGCTAAAGCCTAGATCCACGGGGCATGACTACGGGCGCTCCTTCCCAATACCGCAACACCGGTCACTCCGGGGTCCCAGCATCGTGCCGCTTCCCCCTACGAGCCTGTCGCTATGTCGTCATTGCTGATCCTATCGCTGCCTCTGACTTGCGGTCTAACTAGCCTGTTGCCGTCAGTCTCTCCACCATGCATCACGGTATGTTCACCCTCCAAGTGAATTGTCCGCCGACCATCCTGAACTGTCCGTCTCGTGCCCCGCGAACTGTTCGGCCCGATCTACCCATCATAGGTAGACTACCAATGAGCTGCTCCACACCGACCATGTCAACTTGCCATTGACTTCGTCACTTCTGAGCACCGACTGAACCGCCATCGCACTACTACAATAGACATGTGCACCATGACTGAACACCATCGACAGCCTTCGCTCGCTGCCAACGAGCCTGCAACACGGCCCGAGATCAGGTCCATGCTACCTTTCCTCCTTCGCCTGTTGCAATTCTCCATCAGCTTCCCCAACACCCCGTCGTGCCTTGTAACTCCATTGTACGTACAACCCTACCACACTCCTCCACGGCACCTCGTCGCAATAAACTGATCCAACCGAGTTGGCTTGGCGATCACTGGACTGTCCACACCAATCCGCGGACTATCTGGTTCGGTTCAACACCGAACCCACCCGTCGTCATCCATAATCATGTGCGCAAAGATATTGGCCACATCATTTTTTTTTTTTGAAAAGTATATTGGCCACACCATCACCTGCGCTCTGCCTTAGTCATTATGGCCTTGTGCACGTCCACCACTGAGATCCATCGAGATCGAGTTTTCCGGCTACTCGAACCTCACGGTGTCTCAATGAGCTAATCACGCAGCAACGTACAGCACCCATCTCGTACTCTACAGCCCACACGTAAGCACAAACACATGCACAACTTTGCATGCGGTGTTTGGATACTCCGAATTAAGCTTCAGTCCCTCCTATTATATTGGATGTTTAGAGTATTAAATATAGTTTAATGATAAAACTAATTGTATAAATGAGGGTTAATTCGCAAGATGAATCTATTAAGCCTAATTAGTCCATGATTAGCCCACGTGATGCTACAGTGTGCTAATTATGGATTAATTAGGCCTAATAGATTCGTCTCGCGAATTAGTCCTAGTTTTATAATTAGTTCATATTTAGTTCTTCTAATTGGTATCCAAACATCCTATATGACCTGAACTAAAAATTAGTCCATAGATCCAAACACCCAAGCTCTGATTCTCACCATTGGTTTTTCCGTGCACCTGCACCTTGTTCTCGGAGATGTTCCAGGTTTCCTACCTTTTGATCCTAATAACTCTTGTTAGAGTGCGTAGAGGATCTCAGCCCAATCGCTATTACTCACGAGCCAGCACCCTAACAAGCCCAGGTCCACCGAAGCCCACAACAATAACCCAAAAGCCTAGCCCGATGGGTGAGGGCTGCCCCCACCTATATGTTGTACTCCCCCACCAACAATTTCCGATGTGGGACTAAACCTAACAATCTCCTCCGTCACACATCGGGTCCAACTCTTCCATCACAAGCAACCCAGGCCGTTATACCCACGAGTCGACGCCCCACCAGACCCAGGTCCACCGCAGCCCACAATAACAAAATCTTAGATCTAACTCAACCTAAAAGACTAGCATGATTGGTGAAGGCTGCCTTCACCTATATATTATACTCCCCGTCATCAACTTTCAACGTGAGACTAAGGGGGTGTTTGGATACGATGCGCTAAACTTTAGCAGGATCATATCGGATGTTCAGATGCTAATTAGAAGGATTAAACATGAGATAATTACAAAACTAATTGCAAAGAAGGAATCTAATTCGCAAGACGAATTTATTAAGTCTAATTAATCCATCATTAGCAAATGGTTACTGTAGCAACCATATTGTCAAATCATGGACTAATTAGGCTTAATAGATTCGTCTCGCGAATTAGACTCGATCTGTGCAATTAGTTTTATAATTAGACTATATTTAATACTCCTAATTAGTATTAAATATCCGATGTGACAGGTGCTAAACTTTAGTGGTTTGCCTCCAAACAGCTCCTAAACCTAACAGTTGGCTGGCTGCTTGGTTCCTTTCCGTTCCGGCCGGGCATCACTTTCTACGACTGATGGTGCGGGCAGGCACGCGTGGTCTGCTCGCCGCGCCGCACCCTACACCTAAACTGTAGGCGGGGCATCACCGCATTCGCGTGGCCACGGTGCGGCGGCTCTTCCAGCTTGCACACCCGATCGATCCATGGATCGAGTTGACTTCACTTGATGCTCGCGCCAGCTGCAGCTCGTATCTTTTTGCCTCTTCTACTAGTAGACTAGAGTACTATATATAGATCTAGTGGGCGCGCCCGGCGGCCGGCAACATCACGCGGCGATGGGCGTGCGGCACCCAGCCCGCACGTGCCCGCGCGTCGTCCGTGCGGCACCCACGACGCTGCTCGCCTGCTCGTGTGCAAGCTCGCTGTCAAGCTGACGCAAGCGGGGCCAGGACGCGCCTCGATCGATATGGAACGGCCGCCGTGTGCAGACAAGCCAACGGCGGAACGAGACGGCAAAGCAAGCGAGCGAGCGAGCTGGAGGCCATCATCTCGTTCCGGACGACGAGACGACGACAGGGCGGCACACAGGGGAAGGCACAGCCGCACGGCAGCTCGCGAATGCAGCTCCGCCACGGAACTACATGCACGTCCACAACCTTCTCGCTCTCCGAAAACTACGCGTACGTATTGTCATCTTTGTCCCGGGACGGAAATAAAAAGAAGCGCCGTATTTGGCTTGCTCTAGCTCGCTCTACCCTCCAAACGAAAAGGCGGAACAAAAGTACAAAACTGATGGTGGATTCCAGGCACGTATGTTTGTGCATATATGCATCTCGATCGCATTCTCAGCGTCGAGCATGCACTCCCTTTCTTTTTCCTTTTTGTAAAGCTCGAATTGGTGAGCACCTAATAGCCTAGCAACCACTTATTTCTATTACGGACCTCCCATCCAGGAAAACAAGTCATCTAAGCTACTAATGACATCTCTCATTCCACATTCTTTCCCCCAAAATAAAAAGCTCTCATTCCACATGTCATAGCTGTTGACGCTTCCATGCGCATCACATCAACGAGGAAAACACACGTGAAAATTTAACCAAAAGGTTGTACTTAAGCTCATGGACAGGGGTGAAGGTGGGCTTAAATTGATCGTGCATGGTGCACTGCTCAAGGAACTTGCACCCAACGTGACTTCGCGCCTGCTTGGGGGGTGGTTGTTAAGCCTGAAGAGGCACACGGTCTCCATTTTCTAGTAGAAGTCTAAAAGGTTTAGAAAAAATGAGGAGCATATCTACTGTTTGCTCCACGAACCAACGGCCGGCCGCCCGCCCGCCGTGTGCAGGCACGGCCAACGGGTCTACCGTCTACGCGCGCGTGACGGGGAGGACGCCAGGCGAGTGAGCTGGAGGCCATCTCCGTAGTGTGCTCTCTACTCCGTAGTGCCGTTGCGCGCCTAGCCACCCATTGGACGGCTCAGGACACGACACGTCCACGCGACAGGGGCTTCGTACGAGCGCAAAGTTTCATCAAGAATTTCATCATCATTAAATAACATGTCACATCAGCAATTTTGCTGCCATGGTAAAACGAGAATGTGGAGTTTCATTGTACGTGAGAAAAATTTCATCACCATAAAACTTAACAGGTATAGTTACCAAGTTATCAGCCTTGTTAACTGTGCGCTGAAATTGAAACTGGTATGATGCTGCCGCTGCAGCAGCCAAAGCCCAGCTCCGCCACAAAACCGCACACGTCTCTGAAAACTAAGTACTCCGCGTATGTATCGTATCTTTCTTTGTCCGGGACGGGAAAGAAGCTCCGTATTTGGCTCGCTTGTTCTTCTACCCTCCAAAAGACGGAGCAAACTCATCTCAAGCTAGCAACCACTCGGAGGTCGGAGCCATGTTGTCAATTCAGAGTTTCAGACGTCTCACCAAAATTATGTTTCTTTTTCTGGTAACCCGGCTCACAGCTGCTCTGCTCTGCAGGAGAAGAAGCAGAGTGGCATGCTATTATAACTACCAACCCTTTCGTGCACATCAGCGAGGACAAAACGTAGCATTTGACTGAACATATGCGTAAACCATTGGGGTATTAGTAATTAAGAATGCAAAGAGCAGTACTCGTGCTTGTATTTGATGGAAGGACACTGTAATTTTCCAATCGGACCGAAAACGGCAGTGCGCCAGAGTAGAGAACCTGAACGAATTCTGCAGGGTCAGTGAAAGCTTCTTCAGGTTATCAGGTTACGGAGTACGCAAGAATTTGAGCAGAGTGCAGAGGCATGTGCAGAATTGTTTTCTCAGCAAGAAATACTCTATTCACATTTCGTTGTTCAGCTGCAAAGCAACCAACCGACATCTGAATCACGTGCACCAGCTCAGCTAACTCAAGACCAAAATTCCTACGAATTCCTACGAATGTTCATCAGGCCGTATCCCGAATTCCTCCAAACCGATGGATGATTCAGTTCGGTTCAGCTTTCGTGCCAAAACCACACCACCACCACCATTCGTCCGATCACCACACGGCGGCGCATCGCCGCGTGGGGTCCACCCACCTGGGCGTGGCTTTTGTTTCCTCCGTCGTCGTCGTCCTCTGCGTCGGGAGCGTCCGCAACAATCCAGGGTCCGGCTGATTGGGAGATCGGGAAACGGCAGTGCAGTCTCGCTTGGATTCGTTCAGTGATCGCTCGAAATCCGGTGCGTCCAGGTAGCCGCTACTCACTGCTCATCTCGCACTCGGGGATCGCCGTGAGATCCGAAGCGAACCGCTCGAGCCGCCTTCCCGGGCGGGCCGCCGGGCGCCGCTTCGGCTGCGGCGGCGCCACCTTGTAAGAGGAGGTCCGCTCAAGCTCCTGGTGCTCCTCCTCCGGCGGCGCGAAGACGAGGGGCGCGACGGCGCCGCGCCTCCGCCTCCCCGAACCCGATCCGTTGGCGGCGGCGGCGGAGGCCCTGGAGAGCGCTGCGGAGGCCCTGACGGCGAGCGCGGCGACCTCCTCGCGGCTGAGCCCGCGGCGGCGCGCCCCAGCGGGGAGCACGAAGTAGATCTGCCCCGCGCGGAGCTCCTCGTCCGCGCCCACGGCCGCCACGGGGCCCTCGAACCCCATCCGGTCCGCGTCGCACAGGAACCACCCGCCGCCGTCATTGGAGGCGGAAGCGTCCTCCAGCACCCGCGCCGCCGTCGCCGGGCGCGGGTACTCACGCAGCTCCCCGGTGGGCAGCAGCACGAGGGCGGTGTCCCTCGGCGCGCCAGCCGCCGCCGCCCTGGCGGCCTCGCCCACCGCGCCGCTCGACAGGCACAGCCCCATTGGTGTAATCGTCGGTATGTGTGATCGATCGGTCTGCTTCGTGTCGCTGGCGCCGGCGGTTCACGGTGTCTCGTGGTGGTCTGATGATCTGATGGGGGAAGAGGAGAGGGGAACGAGATGAGATGGCGATGGGGGTGGAGGCGGGGTCGGCATTTATAGGCGACTAGGCTTGGGGTGGGGGAGGACTTGTCGTGTAGTGGGAAATATCAGCTGGGCTTGGCTTGGACAGGAAGCGGGGAGGGAGCATGACAGGCTGGCGTGCCGCTGGGGCCAGCTGACCTGCGTGGACTCCGGGATTTTGCCGTTCCGGCTTTTTTTTTTATTTACTTGCTTGCTCCTCCGCTCGGCTCGTTACGGAATAAAGGCGGTACCGTGGTGGATAGGATACGTACGCGGGCGTATGGGCTCGGCAGTGTACGTAGAGAGGGGCGTATACGTAAACGTAGCGGCACACGGCGCCAAAGACAATGCCACTCGCGGATGTGTCGTGTAGTGTAGCCAGGTGGGCAAGCAACGGCGCCGGGGTGATCAGCTCCGATCCGTTAGAGGATACGGTGGTCAAGTTTACGGTCTCCGTTCTTCAATATACGACGCGTTGATTTTTTTTTCATTTATTTGACTATTCATTTTTTTTATAAATATTTTTGAAATAAATAAACCTACAGGTTAAATCTAAAGTACATTTAACAATAGATATAATGATACACATTTTACTTTAGTTAACTAACTCGTTCAATAGATATTGGTGGTCAAAGTTAGAGTGTAAATTTAATGGTGTCATATATTTAAAAGAACGGATGGAGTACTTTACTACTTCCTCTGTTTTGAAATTGCAGGTTATTTAAATTTTTCTCATAATTTTGGACGGACGGAGTAAGGAATTGCGAGATTATTTCATCGAGACCAGCTGTCCGTCCGTGTACACAACAAATATTGCATATCCATTCGTTTTAAATTGTAGGTCGTTTTGACTTTTTTAAATTTATATATACTTGTATGCATATAGATATATACTATTTAGGTGCATACTACGCATCTAGAAAAAAGATCAAAATAACCTATAATTTGAAATGGAAGGAGTACCCAGCACTAGTCCATATCAGGTCGAGACACGAGGTCGCTGTCACAGTGTAAAATCAGGAGTGAAAAATACATGCTCCTTGCTTGCTCCGGCGGCGACGTGTTTCGGCAGAACACGCACGCGTGCGCGCGAGTAAGTGGTAGCAAGTTGCACTGGTTGACTTGCTGCGTCGTGCACTTTAATTAATTCCGATCGTGAGGCCGAAATATCGATCACGAATTTTTGGGGGCGGCCAGGCCAACTTGTGCTGCAAAGCTGCTAGTGCAAAACTTTAGTGCCTGCTACAAAGTACGTAGCTTCATGATGAAGACCAATATTCTCGAGAAACAGAAAAGGCTAGGCTACTGCTAAAATTTCTGAAAACAGCGGGCAAAAAAGCGTGCAAAAAAAGCAAATGGTTTTCGCAGAAACTCGGTGGCGTCGAGCTACCGTTCTAGGCTTCTATCCGAAGGTAGGAGATAGTAGTAGTGGTAGAAGCTCTACTTTGTCCTTTTGTTTAGTTTCCTTTAGGACAGAAAATGGGGGGAAAAACCTTGCAGCGGTTTGTTTCCTCGGGAGGAGCGAATGGGTCGAGACAAACGAGAGCTAGCAGAGAGGAGACGGCCGGGGCGGCCGGGTGCCACCGCGCGCGCAAACACTTGCGATTGGCGCGGTGCATGCATGCATGCATGCTTGCATGAGGTTTCACCGCTTGACGCCTGCACGTATGGGCGAACGACGTGACGGCCGGGCTCTCATTGGCCGTCATACTACGGCGACGAGTCGACGTCGACGATATCCGTGAGACCACGACGAGTCCATCTCCGCGGGAGACCTGGTGGTGTGCCCACGCGGGACGCGTGGCGGGGCGCGTGAGGACCGTCGGATGGGCATCACGTGGCCGCCCAATGGTCTCAGTCGTCTTCGTCGCAGGTCGTCGCTTCTGCATGCGCGGGTGCCTACAAAACTAGCGGATGGGCATCACGTTGCTGCTCACCTTGGACTTTGGCACCAGACCTTTGTTCGTTGCTTTGCATGCCAAGGTACTGGATCGGCTAAGCTGGGAGTGTCGTACGTGACGACGCACCGTCGTCGCCTCGCGATGCAGGAATAATTGTCGTCTCCCGGACGAACAAACTAAACTAACCCTAGATGTACGGCGGACACAGGGTGCACGTACATGGACGCGCGCGGAGGAGGAGCGCCATCGGCCATGCACATGATGTACGTTGATGTACGCACCTGTCCTTATCTACTTCATGAACGATACTTCATGAACGAACGGTGTCTATCGTCAACGACCTTTCCACCAGAACGTGTAGACATCATGGCAAGAACGCATGGTTTCGGTGCACAAAAATACACACGCATGCATGCTCGACGTCGACGGTTCACGCTTGACGCTTGCATGTATGGGCGCGTCGCGACGAGGCGGCCGGGGACTTGTCCGTTCTACGACGACGGCGACGACTCCATCTCCCAACCCCGCCCGCGCGGAAGAGCTGGTGTAGCTGGACGCCTGCCGGAGGGCGTAAGGACCACTGCCCCAGGAAGCATGTGGGATGGCGGCTAGAACAGATTTGTGCTGGCGGGTGCGACACCCGTCAGCAACCTTGACTCAGCACAAATGCCGTCTGTGCTGGCGGGCGACGTTAGCCACCCACCAGCACAGCAGCATCTGTGCTGGTGGGTGCTTACATCACCCGCCAGCACAGATGGTTATAGAAATCTGTATTTTCCCATTCAATATATTATTTCCCGCGAGTTATTTATAATTTCTATTTCCCACCAGTTTTTAGCTATCAAATTGAAATATATATCTCCAACCACATAACAACAAACTTGAATAATAAATAATTCATATTATGAATGCAGTAACTAATAATTCACAGTAATAATTAATAAGAAGAAGGAAAAAAATCAAACTCAATTATATATTAATCCAACCAACTTCATTAATTAAAACTATGGATGCAGTAACTAATAAGTAGGAAGAAATATAATAAAAACCAATTCTATATTACCCTAAGTGAAACTCAATTAAATCATAGATGTAATAATTAATAAGAAGAAAGAAAAAAATCAAACTCAATTATATATTAATTCAATCAACTTCATTAATTAAAACTATGGATGTAATAATTAATAAGTAGGGAAAATATAATCAAATCCAATTCTATATTACATTAAAATGACAAGCATAGCATTATAATGGTTATAATATGACCATAGAATTTTATTTAAAAAATAATCAATCTCTAGTTATTTTCGGTCTCTTTCCTCCTCTATCTTCTTGGTCTGGATCTAGATCTACATGACAACCTAATGAAGCTAGAAATGATGGATATAAGTTGAAAAAGAAGGTTGGAATAGCACAAACTCACCTTATATAGCCACCTCCTGCAAAGAAATCAAGAGCAAAACCTTCCCCATTAGATTTGGTATTTTTGCAGCTTTCCCGAGCTATGGAAGGTTGGTTGGGGAGGAACATGCCCGTGATCTTATAATCTGGTGGGTGGCTTATGTGTCGCTCGCGAGCACAGTGGCTTCTGTAAACTGATGGGTGCCAATCACGCTCGCCAACACGCTAAATTTCATTTGCCAGTATAAATCAAATGTGACGTAGTGGACCGTCCGACGGTGTGCCCATTAGCGGTCGCAGGTCCCGTGCTTCGTGGCGAGAAACATCCATCGACCCCGACGACCCATTCAAGACGCGATGCAGTGCATTCGACACTCCGGATATTGTTTCTGTTGCTGCTGATGACCTTGGACTTTGTCGGACCTTTGGCTGTTTTATTTGCACGCCGCGGTACTGGATAAACTGGGAGCGTCGTGTACGCATCGTCGCGATGCGAAATTTGTCGCCTCCCGGACGAACGAACACTAGATATGCGGGCACAAGAGTGCACAAACATCGAAACTCGTGTAATGTAATGCCACGCACATGATGTACGTACGTGTCCTTATCTAGTTCATGAACCAACAGTGCAACCGTTCCACCCCGAACGTGTAGACGTCGTGGCAAGAATGAAGAATGCCTGGTTTCGGTGCACAAATATGGTCGTGTTATTGCACTAAATGCTGTGCGCGGACCATGCATGAACCTAATAGCTCTCGGCTCTGGCTAGCTAGGTGCACCGCACTCGGCGCTCCGGATATTGTTCCTGTTACTGTTCGGCTTCAAGATTTCTGCTGGTGATAATTTGTTTGCAGCAGGAGTCGGGGAAGTACCTGGACACAGAACGTACGAACCTTGTCTTTTCCTGGGCCCAACCCTAGCGCCCGGCTAGGGCGCGCTGGCGCAGCTGGTGCGCAATGCAACATGGACGGATGCACGCGAATTTCGATGCTTGCCATGCGCATGCACATGCGCGCGTACTATACCGGTACCACTACCGTATAGCTGGTGAGCAACATTGCCACGTCTGGTCTGCAAAATTAAAGACTTCTTTGTTTTTGTTTAAAGATCAAATTAAAAGAGTTCACGGCTATAGAAAATGCCATCACCGCCGGCCCATCGCCGCCGATTTTCGACGGCGACGATGAAAACTAAAACCAGCGGTGATAACCTTGAGGTTCAGACCAAAAAATTTTACCAAAAAATTTTATCCATCTCCATTCATAACACCTCACATCCGCCTTATCCGCTCAAACGCACTCTTCTCTCTCTCACGCCCGCCTTATCCCCTCCTCTCTCCCTCACGCGCACTTGTCTCTCTCCCCACGTCCTGTCTCTCCGCCCCCTCTCTCTTCCTCTCTATACCCTTTGTCTCGCAATGGTGCGGTGGCGGCCACGGCCGAAGGTGTAGGGCTGCCCCTCCCCTCCTTCCTCCACTCGCCCTCACTAGCGGTGAGGCGCGGCGGCGGGGTGAGGTGTACGTGGAGGGTAGCGACGCAGGTGGAGGAGCGGCGGTGCGGGTGGAGCAACGGCGTTACCTCAGCGGTCGGTGGTGCGACTTGGTGAGAGACGACCTACGGCGATCACAAGGCGTGTGAGCTCCCCCCCCCCCTCTTTGGTGCTCCGGTGTGCGGCGGCGGTGAGGCTCTGGTGCAGGTGTGGCCAGAGCCCATCACCGTCGACGGAATTAAAATCGTCGGTGACGTCGGATTTGAGGCTCACGGTGACCAATGTTTGTGTAGTTGTGGATGGTTCCCTGTTTGTTCTTCCAGTATATAACGTCATCATCGTCGACGTGTTTTGGATAGTTAACGCAGGTACTGTATGGTCACCTTTGTTTATTCTTCTCTCTCCGATTTGGAGTCGGACACACACATATCTTTAGAGCCGAGCTGGGGTGAAGCCAGACGAGCCTGCCATCTGAGTCGGCTACTTTGGACAGCAGGATCAAGTATAGAAATGAAGAGTGTTTTACGCTGAGATTTCGTCGGGTCCGACGACCCTAATAAACTATCCCGGTGGAGTAGAATAACCTACAGGATAGAGATTACATAAAGTATTGTGTTATCCATGATGAATTCGCCACACAAAAGGATATCCATGTATACGTCCACAGATGCTGTTGAAACGACACCTGACCGGCTGTCCTGGCCCTCAAAAGCCCTCATTGCACGTAACGCGACGCTGCCGCACAGTGCTCGAGCCGACGTGTCCGCTTCCGAGTCACAAGATCGCGTGCGCCAGGGGCAGTGTAGCTGTGCCCCAAGTAGCACCGCTACCGCGCAACGCGATGATTAAAAAGCGGAGGGACACAGTTGCTGGCTTGCTTGTTGCTACAGTAACCCTGACAAGACATTTAATCCAGGAGAGGGCAGGAACGCAAAACATGTGCGCAATTATTGTTGTCCACTGTGTCTCTCTCAAGAAAATAGATTTTAGTACCAGCCTTTGATACTAATTAGGAGTATTAAATATAAATTAATCATTTTTCATTCGCATCAATTCCGTTCCAGGCTGGCGGAATCACTCGGTGTTAGCGCCGGGACCCGGCACGTCAGCGGGCGTCCCCACGTACGTGGCGGCGTGCATGCGCCTCCGGTCCACGGCCGTTCCTCGCTGGGCCCACCCGCGTGTACGACTAGCGTGTAGCTAGGTGGCCACGTCGCCCCGGCTGGCTGGGAGCCCAGGCCTCACGCGTCCGGCCGGCCGGCCCTGTGGCTGCCTGGTGGGCCCGACGCGAGCAACGAGCCACAACCACGCGAAGCATGAGCGAGCCCAATCATGTTGGAGGAGGGATGGATGGATCCACTTGGTGGGGGTTTGGACATTGCGCTGCGTCGTTTGCGTGCATGCTTGTCTAGCGCGGCACCCCGTCCAAATTCTCTGTCGAGATGCGACGGATTCATCATGCATTTCACATCGCCGCTTCCCTGCCGCCGGGTTCGTCGACACTGGCTGGCTGGCACCGGGAATAACCTCCGGCCAGCCATCCTGCTGCCGGCGCCGTCCATCCATGCATGGAGGATCTTGCCTTCTCACCAGCCTGTGCGGCTGGCCTGCCTGCCAGGCCAAATCATTGACCGGAATACAGACCCGCGACCACGACTGGCGACGACGACTCCTGCTTATTCTACCTGTTCCCCGTACCGCGACGCTCGCACATTATACTGTACTGTACGTGCGTGTCGGAACATACATGCTCTGGAACGCACGGCACAGCGCTGCAATGATACGAATGTACAGTACATTCTACTGCTTCCTCTCTGGTATTCTTTGTTACCGAGGAATCTTTCGGCTACTCCTGGGAGCATGCGCTGTACTGTCTACCGAATAGATACTGCATGTACGGGCAGGAATACGTATCTGGTGACTGCAATTATTCTTCGGGTGATTACCACCCACACACACACAGGAGCTGCTCAATGATTATTATGATTAAATATGAATGCTGCATATCTAACTGTGCAGATAATGGCACCCATTATTAATAATAATTACAGAACAATCACTGTTGTAGGTTGGAACCTCCAATAATTCGGAGAGATTTATCCCCGTACAATGGTTGGCTGATCCAGCAAATTTTTTTGCTGCAGAGGATGCTTCAAAGTGAGGGATAATCGAGTCTGCCAGCTGAATCAGAATGCATGCAAGAAATGACTGAAGAACAACCACAGCAGCAATTGCGATGCTTGTGCCGTGAAATTTCTTTATTCAGTGAAGCTAGGCAGGCCCTTGCCATTCCAGCCACAGTCTCGTTTGGCAGGTGACATGAGACGTTGCGAGATTTGGTGGTGGTGAATCGGGCACCTGATGAGGTTTGCTTTGGTGGATGGATTTGGAGGGATCGAAGAGTCCAAGCATCGATTAGGCACTAATTAACGAACGAGCCTGTGGTAGGCACCTGATGGATTTGGCCTACTGTTGCTATCCCGTTTGGTGTGCATCTGAAATTTCATTTGGGATCAAAAAATCGTAGAAAATTGTACGGAGTAGCATCCAAGTATATGTCTCCAACAAAGGAGAGGAAACATTTCTTTATGCAGGAAAAAAGGATGGGAGGAAACGGATTTTATATGGAAAAAGGAGGGAACATTTCAAAGTGCTATATTATCAGTAGTTCAGTACTGATTACTGATCCGACCCAACAAATGCTGGTGGAGCCATCACGAGCAAGCCACATGATTGCAGTGGACGCTGAAAGTGCGAGGCTTTTTCAAAAAAAAGAAAGAAAGTGTGAGGCTTTTCTAGGAGCGTGACCTCATATACAATTAGTTCCAGACAGACACTATTTGTATGGATATTCTTTGAAAAAAGGGAATAAAATAGTTGGCTGAAATCCCAAAATAAAGTTTGTACTGTGAATGCAACGCCTTTTTATTTCCAGCAGCAATGACAATGCTTGCGTTGAAATTCTCCCTAGCAGAGCAGCCCATTAGCTTGTCAGGCAAAAACTCAGCCATACATGATACAACAACAATCTCACTTGACAGATCATGTGATGATGGGGGAAAAGCAGGATCTAAATCAGGCACCTGAATCGCGCTTGGACAGACTTGGAGGGAGGGATGGAATAGCCAGCCCCATTCGCAGACAAGACACCGGGCTGGCCCATGGCCCATGGCCCATGGGGTGCCCTCAACTTGCTCGCATTCATCTCGTGGCCGGCGCCACCCCAGGCTGGAAAGCAGGAGAGAGAGGCACAGGCACCGCAGCAGCAGCCAACAGCCATACCATCAAACGAGAAGACGACAAAGCAGAGCATGAAACCGGCCAATGCAAGCATGCAGCCAAACAGGCTTCAGTGCTGCTTCAATTTCATCAGGTGCTGCATCTGGTGCTCTTGTGGTCGGGTACCGCACCACACCAGAGCATGGTAAAAATCTGTTGCGCTAAGAGAGCTAGGTTTTAGCTAGCTAGTACAAACTTTGGTGCGTGTGCTAAGGTAGTAGTAGGTGTATGACAAACGAATGGTTCTTCGCAGAAACTCGGTGGCGATGAGCTATCGCTCTACTACCTCGAGCTAGGAGATAGCAGTAAACTTCACTCTGTCCGTTCCTGCCTTGAAAGAAGATGAGAAGGGCAAAAAAAAAAAAAAAAAAGGAGAGGAGCTCGGATCGCTCGGTTTGTTTCCTCGGGAAGAACGAGTCGAGACGAGAGCGATGCCGCCATGCATGCATGCTCGATGCTCCATCTCCTATGCATTGTTGCATGGGCGCGTCACGACGAGCGGGACGTGGCGCTTGTCTTGTCCGTCCTTCTTCTACGACGACGACGACGAGTCCACGACCTCCATCCCCCATCCTAAATGCGATGCATCGAGTTGCTCGATCTTGGTACAGGGTGCAGTGCATTCAGCGCTCCGGATCGGATATTGTTTTCTGCTGCTGCTCAGCTAGCTTGGACTTTGTCAGATCTTTGGCTGTTTTTCGCGTGCCCAGGTGGTACTGGATAACGTTCTGCATGGGGAGTACGTGACGCACCACCGTCGCAATGCAAGCTTGTCGTCTCGATCCCCGACGACGAACTAACCCTACATGCGGAAGCACAAGAGTGCGCGAACATGGACGCTCGATGCCATGCGCATGATGTGCTTACGTGTACGTACTTGTCCGGCCTGCTCTTTATAGTCAACCCTTTCCACCCGGCCGAACGTGTAGACATCATGCACGGCAACAAGGGTTAAAAATTGTCATGCGCGCTAACTGCTATGTGGGCCATCATGCATGACAATGAACCTAGCTCTCTGGCCAGGTAGGTGCACCGCATGCATGCATTCGGTGCTCCGGATTTTGTTCATGTTGCTGCTCCCGGTTTCAAGGCTTATTAGCTGGTACTTGCAGCCGGATCGGAGTTGTGGAAAGAACGTGACATCAGAACTAACTCTGCATGGCATGCACATGCGTGACTGCGTACGTGATCTTGCTCATGTGCATGTATACTCACACAGATGGTGTGGAAACGACACCTGACCGGCTGCCCGGACCCTCTGTCTCTGCGTATAATGCGACGCTGCCACACACGGTGCTCGATCGAGCCTACGTGTCCTTTTCCGCGTCACAAGATCCCATTCTCGGGTGCAATCACAATGATTAAGCTGCAAGATCTTGCACCCTTGCAGTATTACCCATATGACGACAAAGACGTTTAACCTAGCTAGGAGAGGCGAGGAACGAATGTGAAACATGTGCCCAATAATTTCCGTCCCCTTCCGCGGGACGAACAGACAATCACGTCCATTCCTGGCGCCTGGCGGGCCGGATCACTGCTCCGCCGGCGCCCGGCACGTCAGCGCCGCCCCCACTACGAACGTGGCGGCGTGCATGCACGCGCGCACCCCACTGCCTGTGGGTGGGTCCCAAACTCCCAATCATGTTGGAGGGCTGCGTGCGTGCTCGTCGTAGTACTGTACCGACCGCGCCAGATGTTGGAATTACTCTCTCTCTCTCTCTCTCGATGCGCCGGGTGTCACGTACCAAATTCGATATTTTAACAGTTAACTTATATACTAATATAATTGCACACCGGTCAGGACGAGCTAATTCCTGCCCGGTACAGAGCACGGACCAAAACGGATCAATATATATCGTCCAATGCCATTCACATGATGTACTACGTACGTACCTGTCCTGCTGTAAGTAGTCAACCCTCGTCACAATAGCTGGCGTCAAGCTCCTGCCAGCATATGCGCATGGACCTTGACGCTAGGAAGGCTGATGTCAAGACATGCAAGATTGACGTCAGCGTGGATGGCGTCAAGCTAAGAGTCCAGATTTTAAAATGGTTCCACCAGAACGTATCTGTGAGAATCTTTAAAAAATGACAAAAAAAAACAAAAAAGTCGGACCCTCTCCACCCGGCCGAACGTGTAGACATCATCATGTCAACAAGGGTTTTTGGTGCACGTACAAAAAATGGTCATGCGTTGCCGAATGCCACATGGACCATGACGCAAGACAATGAACCTAGCTCTGCCCAGCTAGCCAGCTAGGTGCACCGTATGCGTGCATTCGCGGTGCTCCGGATTTGTTCATGTTACTGCTCTCGGTTTCGAGGATTATTAGCTGGTATTTGCAGCTAGCATTCTAGCAGGAGTTGTAGAATGAACGTGACACCAGAGCTAACTCTGTCCTACCGAATCCAACCTTAGTGCGCGCGCAGCTGGTGAGCAACACGGGCGAGATAGGGGCCGCCCGCCAACTAGCTAACTACTCCACGATGCAAGGCCTGCACGTATACGTGTGCGCGTAATACTACTCCTGCTACTGTTTGGTTGGTTGTATCATTTGATTCAGGTATGAAATGATTCAAATTAATAATCATCATTTTATTTGATTGGTATAAGCATTAATACATCATATGGTATAAGTAAATTGGTTATACCATTCCATCCAGAATCATCCATGCATGCATCATATGGTGCATGCAACCAAACACACGTTATTGTATAACGTCATCGTTCGAAAAGATCGAATCGGCTCACCACCGTACGTCGTCAACGCATTGGTTCGTTGCCCTAAAACACACGTTTTACAGATAGATGGCCCCCTTAGACCTGCTTCTGCTGCGTCTCCCTCCGTCTATATATCTCATTTTCTCCAAACACACACACACACACACACATATATTTAGAGTTTAGTATGTACAGTAAACTTATTAATTACTCTAAACGATGGGAGATTACATGGAGTATACAATAGTATACTGGTATGCATTATAACCTCCATGACGCGAAACGCCGGGCATTCTTATGGACCGGTGAAGAAAAAGCAAACGGAGCCCAATGTCTCGTCGCCTGGGAGCACGTCTGCGTTCCAAAGGAGCTCGGCGGACTTGGATTGAAGCATTTGGGACTCCAAAACCAGTGCCTCCTCCTGAAGCTGCTGCATCGGCTGCTCCACCCGTCGGGCTCCGCCTGGGCGCGTTGGGTGCGGCGGCACGTCAACCTCGTCACGCTGGAGGGCGACGTCGTGGGGAGCCACTGGAACTCACTGCGAGAGCTCCTGCCGACGTACCGCAGCATCACCACGGTGCAGGTCCGGGATGGTGCTAGCACGTCGTTCTGGGACGACTCCTGGCTCCCTACAGGACCCCTGTCTGAAAGGCTGCCGGAGCTCTATAGCCACGCCAGCCGTGGCGACGTTTCGGTGCGAGCGGTGCTCCAAGCGGGCATCGACGGCTACCTCCAACCAAGGCTCACACGCGCCAGAGCGGCGGAAAAGGAGAAGCTGCATGAACTGCTGGCCGAAGATCAACTAAGCGACGGGGACGACGTCCGCAGCTGCCCGCTACAAGGGACGCGGGGGCAGCTGAACACCTCGCTCCTGTACCGTACAATGATGGCCGCCGCCGCACCGGAGCCATGCGCCTTCGCATCCTATGTGTGGAAGAACAGAGCAACACCGCGCGTCCAGTTCTTCATCTGGCTCCTCGTCCAAGACCGGATACAATCCCGCCACAAGCTGAGGAGGAAGAACATCATTCAAGATGCTGCGTGCGAGCTGTGCGGCCACCCCGACGAAACGGCGGATCACATCATCTTCGCCTGTCCAGCGTCTTCAGCTTTCTGGGCCCATGTCGAAATGACCCAGGCATCGCTAAAATTGTAATCGTACTTTCTAAACTCTTTCCTCTTAAATGAAAGGCAGCGCTCCTGCCATTAGTTCGAAAAAAAGAAATGACCCAGGCAGAACAGAGCTCGGTCCGAGAGCTGTGGCGCGCGCCCCTGCCCGGCGGCCTCCCGCGGAAGCACCGAGACGTCTCCACCTTCCTCTGTTGTTGGCACCTCTTGAAACACAGAAATGGCGTCGTCTTCAACGAGCAACAACCGTGCCTAAACAACATCCTCCGTTCGTGCAGAGAAGACGCACGGCTTTGGGCATCCCGCCTACCGCGGGCGGACGCTCCCGTCGTAGAGTCCTCGTGTAATTTGCTTTTGCTTTCCCCCGTGTAAGCACAACCACGTGCAAACCCCCCGAGCTTCTGTAACATCCCCAAAATGCCAAAGTTTTTTGGCCAAAGGCAACGTCAATTCAGGTGGGGGAGGGATCGAAAAGTCCAAGCATCGACGAGACACCGGGCTGGCCCGTAGGCCGGGAGCGTCGCAGACTGTGATGCTGATCCAAGAACAAGACATGCAGCACTAGCTGATTAGTTAGCCACTAATGCGGCGCTCACGGATCGTTAGTGTCTTGTTTAGTACGTGCTTCTTGATTTTCTTTCTGATACATAAAAGATTCTCGATATCCCTTTTGGTACATCAAGATTATGATTTGGGATCAAATCATGCATGCATGTAAAATTGCAGCATCCAAGTATACATACATGTCCGACAAAGGAGAAAACATTTTCTTATAAGCAAGAGGAGGAAACATTTAAAGTGCTATTCATCAGTACTGATTACCGATCCAATCGACCAACAAAATGCTGGTCGAGAGAGCAGGGGCAACCAACATGATTGCTGAAAGTTTTTTTTGAAAAATCTAAAAGGAATAGTAATTTGGGATGGAGGGAGAAAGTGATTGATGGGAAGGAAAGCAGTATCTAAATCGGGCACCTGAATAGATTTTGGAGGGATCGAATAGTGTCCATGCACGGACGAGACACCGGGCTGGCCCATGGCCCATGCGGAGGTACCTGCCCAACCGTCCCCGTGCCGGGCAACTTGCATTCGTTTGGTGGCGTGGGCCCCGGGCCCCGGCCCGGTGCCACCCCCAGGCTGTAAAGAAGAAGGCGCGCAGCGCGCGGCAGCCCATCATCACGCGCATCGACGAGAAGACGACGGCAACAGGCCTTCACTTTCATCAGGTTGCAGGAGGAAAACAAAAGGCAAAATTGTATAACCCCCCCCCCCCCCCCCCCCCCCCCCCCCCCCCCCAAATGTCACCTTCGGTTTGATAATCCCCCCATCAGCCCATTTGTTGCAACCCACGTCGGCCCGTGCCAGCCAGCGTGGCATAGTCTCGCACGTGGCAGCCTGGTTAAGACCGCACCGAGCCGAGCCGGACGCGCGACGCGGCCAGCCGCTGCATTCGTCGTAGGCGAGACGGAGCAGAGGCGGCCAGGGGAACATGCGAGGCGGCGGCCGGTGGCCGGCAGCCAGCGATGAGCGGTAGCAAGCGGCCATCAGAGCAACGGTGCAAAGCGCGACGACGCGAATCGCGAGTTGATGTCGCACAGTTGTGCCACGGCGGTGCGAGGCAGCGGCCGGCCGCCGGCGGCCGGCAACCAGCGATGAGCGGCAGCAAGCTGCCAGCAGCGCAACGGTGCAAGGCGGCAAGCTGCGCGAGGGCGCCGGCGCGAATCTCGCAAGCAGGACAGATTGATGTCCCACAGGTGTGCCGTCAATCTTGGTACAGGTTTTGGGAATTAGAGATTTGTTTTTTTTTGCGGGCAATTAGAGATTTGGTTTAGGTATTGGACATTAAAGTTTAGGAAGCTAGCATGAAAATCAGCTTAATCTCGTCAGGAAGCTAATTGCCGAAGCCGATGGTACTCGGATACATGTTCCGGTCTAAAGCCTGAACAATGATGTCGTACAAAAAATTCAGAATATCAGTAAGACAGAGCAATGATACACATGCCTTTCGCATATCAATTTCATTTAGCTCGTAGAGCTTGTTTTATGATAGTATCTAACTAATTGGCCATTCAATCGGTCTATTGTTATTGGTAAATGATGTCCTGTGTCTTCTGAATTTTTTATTAAAATTCCTTGTTTCTTTTGCAGGTTGAGCAGAAACAAGTATTGTGGACTCTTTGCATTGGACATACAGAAGAAACGGGGTGAAAACTGGGTGCAAGATAGCACAAAAAAATGAAGGATAAGCTGAATTCCAAGAGGAAGAATTATTGTCTATGAAGAGTGGCATGATTACTGGGACTTGCAATCCCAAGATAGATCCTTTTTTGCTGTGAGAATGATGTCAACTGTCGAGGTTATGCAGATATGGATGTCATGATTCAGTAGATGTAGGTGCCATGGTTCAATGTCTATATATCTTATAGCTCTGCAGATGCAACACATGTTCTGAACAAGCTTGTTATGTATGTGCTCAACACCAAATCAATAAAAAAAGATGGCTTGTGTTTTCTGAACTAATAAAAAAGATGGCTTGTGTTGAGATGACACAAATATCATGGCAATGACAGATTGTTTGTTGCAGCCAAATAAAATGTAATGTTGTTCATGACACTTCTTGTAGACATATATTTACAACAGGTGGTCACATGGCCCAATGTAACAAGGTTGTACAAGGCAACACAGATTACAAATGGCCACATTACCCTGTTTTGTTCACATGACTACTTCTTCCTAAGCAATCTTTCCCTTGAAGCTCTGATCCTGTCAATTGTGGGGCCTCCTTCAACATGGTGGAATGTCCCAATTCCATACCAATTGTTCATGGGTATAGCATCAGGAGGTTGCTGTGAATATATCTGAACCTCAGGCTGAGAATTGGACATCATTTGAAGTTGTTGATGTGAGCTGGAAGTAGAATCATGCCTTGGCTTCCTTCCCCTCTTCTGTGGTGCACTTATCTGAGTATTTTGCTGAGATTGCTCATGTGAGCTAGAAGTTGCATCATTCTTGGGCTTCCTTCCCCTCTTCTCTTGCGAACCTTTTGTCTTGGTCCCCCCTGCAAATGTAAAAATGTAAGGCCTTTTATCATAGAGAATATCAGTACCATGCTAATAGTTGTAGGCACAAGTATAGGAACTAACCCTGTTTTCCACACTCTTCCTCATCTTGCAACCAGAAACATTGTGGCCAAAACTCTTGCAACGGCTACACCTGATTGCTACCCTTTTTGAAGCTATTGATGCCACATGTCGCTCACCTGGAGCCCTTCTTCTCTTTTTCTTTGGTCTCCCAGGTTGTATTGTGAATCTAGGTGGATCAACACCTGGAAATGGAGTCCGCAGCCACTGTGTCTTATCAGGGACAGGCATGATTTGTCCTGCATATGCTAGCAAATATGCCTCTTTTTTGAACAAATCATCCACATATTCCTCAGGCCTATGGTTGAATGCTTGTATGGCTGACACAGCATGGCAGCAAGGTATACCAGTTACATCCCACTTCCTGCATCCACACGTTCTGCTATTCAAATCAACAACGAAGGTGAATTCTGCCATCGAAACCTGCCATATGCCTCGACCAGCACAAACTGCCCTACAAAAGCTGGCAAGGTGTTTCTCAAACTCCAATCTCTTTTGATAGTTTGGAACAATTTGCCATTTATCCCTCTGAGCACCTTCCTCTTTAGTTGTATAGCCCTCCATGATCTTGGATCTCATATGCTCTAGCATTGTAACCACAGGTTCATCTCTAGCTTCTAGTATAGATGAGTTGTAAGTTTCACTAATGTTGTTAACTACCAAATCTGTTTTGGCTCTTGAACTGAATTTGTGCCTGCACCAATGTTCAGGTGGCAACTGCTTAAGCCAAACCCATGCCTCAAAATTCTTAATCTTGATTTTCTCCATAGCCACATCAAAGTCATACTGCCTATAAGCATAAGAAGCTTTCTCCATCAATTTTTTGAGCTCATCCCCCCCCCCATACCCAACTGAAACAAAATTGGCATGCAAATGCCTTAGGCAGAATCTGTGTTCAGCCCTAGGAAATACATTCGGTACATCATTTAAGATTCCCTACATTAATAAAAGAAGATCATTGTAAGGGAAATGGTCAAATTTTTCGATGGACTATAAATGTGAGATAAAACAAAGGTTATGTCTACCTTTTGCCTGTCACTCATGAAGACCCAACCTCCATGCTCTTCGCCATCTCCAATGCAATCCCTCAAGCAGCGAAGAAACCATTCCCAGGAATTATTGTTTTCAGATTCAGCCACTGCAATGCTAGTGGATACATGTTGTTATTGGCATCCCTTCCTGTTGCGGCAAGGATTTGAGCTCCATTAATTGGGAAGCTTCACATGAGTTCCATCAACTCCAATGAAAGGTCTGCAACCAGCTTTAAATCCATCAATTTGAGCTTTGAATGATATGAACATCCTTTCGAAAACAGGGTTCACTGCTGGATCCTCAGATACATCACACTTAATTACTACCATACCGCCAGGGTTAACATGCAAAAGTGCGTGCGCATAATCTTGGATCCTCTTGAACTGATCAGCATGATCTCCAAGAACCATTTTTACTGCCTCCCTCTTAGCCCTATAAGCTTTGTATTTTGATATTCCTATTTTTGTATGCTGTTCATCAAAACATAGCACATTTCGAGCTCGGTTGCATCGACTGCTGCATCGAGCATCGATAGTTGTGATCATTTTCAAGCAGCTATGTTGAAGCCAGAGTTAACAGATTTGATGTATAGTTACAAACCCTTGGAAAAAGAAGGTTGAGTTTGAGAAATAAGGCACGGCAAAGCTTCAGCCGATCCAACTGAAGAAAACTATCAATTTCTACCAAAATCCTACATATTCTACTAAACTCTAAGTACTGCCTTTACATCCATGGTATGCAGAACCCATTTTCTACCATGATTTCCTACCCAGCCAGGTCATCCAATCCCCCTATCAACCGGCAAAACCCCAATCTTTTGCCCTCAACCATCACCAGAACCTTGCACAAAGGAAACACTCAAACACACATACCCTGTAGTGCTGCGTGTTTCTTTTGAACGTTGCGTCGTTGTCTCGTTGCACTTGCACGCATCCGGTCTAGCTAGCTCCACATGCTTTTGCGGAGGATCCATCCGGTCTAGCTAGCTCCACACATCGTCGTTGCCTTCTTCTCTAACAAGTTCTCTTTGTAATTATGGTCTGAAATACAGTCATATCCAGCCGTTCATACGGTAATTTAAATGCGACGTAGCCCCTTTGTCGTCTTTGACAGGCCGCTAGCTCTTGAGGGTTATGGAAAAAAGGAAGAAAAAAAGTTTGGTAGACTGCGCTGCTGCTGCTGGTGGTGGTGGTGGTGGTGGGACCTGGGTGGCATCCTCACCCCCTGTTCACACAGCACAAAGTTAAGACTGCACCGCATGTTGGTTATTGCTGATTACCCTACTCATCAGTCATAGAGATGAAGAAATCCAAGAAAAAGAATTTCTCTTTCAGATAATGAAGACAGAGACCTTACTTACCGAGGGCACTAGGTTTTTTTTTCCCTGAGAAACACCGAGGGCACTAGGTGGTGGAACGTGGAAGGTTAACTTTCAGAATTCCCATGCACTAGTCAAACTCAAAGTGAAACATGCACCCCATGGGCCTTGCCACGTAGTCCCTTCGGCTCAGGCCCACCAGGACAACGGGTTGGGCCGTGGTCCATATTGGACCGCTTCTACAAAGCAGGTTATATACACATCAGGCTCAAATCTCCGTCCTGCTTCGTAGTTCGGCCCAACGCGCGACCCAATCGAGCCCACCAGGCCAACCCACGAATGCAGAAACGGGCGACCTCTCTCCTCTTTGCTCCTCCAGTCCGGAAAATCCCTCCGTTCCCCCAAAATCGGCAGCGGCAGGCGGTCGGCGGGTGCAGGGCGAGGCGACAGGCGAGTGTCTTGCACCTGAGCCGGCGACCTCTTCGAGCGCAGTACCGCCGCGTACCAGGGGGCTAGGCGCCTCCGCACCTGACCGGAGAGACTTAATCCCTGCGCGCGCCTCCTAATTTCTTCTCAGCCACAGGTCCAAGACTCGGAAGGAAGAGGATGATCACGCGACGGTTCGTGAACATCGCGGCGGAGCAGTACAAAAAAAAAAACATGTACACGGTGCACCGCCTGGACGTCTCCAAGCATCTCTTCTACCCGTCGGCGGCCGAAGCAGATGCGGCGGCGGTGGTCAAGAAGAATGGCGGTGCTGGCCGCCAGCAGCGATACCCAGATTGGAGCGGCTGCCTCCGCCATGCATCAGCTTCCAGCATTGCCCCACGCTCATCTCGGACTGGCCGGATCTGCCGTTCTTCGCTCTCGTGAGCCCCCGCCGCGGCGAGGGCAGGATCATCAGCTGCAACAAGGAGGGCCACTCCGTCGTCTACGACGCCGACTCGCACTCAACCTGATCATGCCCACCATGAAAGGTTTCACCGGGATCAAGCCCACCGCCATCGTCTCCACCGGCAACCCTGACGCCCGGGAAGAGGACCTCTACGTCTTGCACTCCGGCTTCCACGTCCTCAGATTTGGCCCCGCCGACTTGTTTCGTTGGCCCACCAGCCGCGAAGCCTGGCAATGGGAGTCTCTTCCACGGCCACCCTCCAACGAAGCTGTCGCCTCCCACACCGTGATCGACGGTGGCCGCACCATCTGCTTGTTATCGTTCCCAGGCAGCACATGCAGCTTTGGCACCTGTTGCTTTGACACGGTGGGACGTGAATGGTGGCACGCCGGTTACTGGGAGCTGCCGTTCATGGGCGGAGTAGCGTACGTCCCCGACCTCGAGCTCTGGCTCGGCTTCTCCCCCGAACAAGCCCCATCACCTGTGTGCGACATCGGACCTCTCTGCCATGGAGTACCTCATTTCCCTGGAGCAACCACCGGAGGTGTCACATGTCCTGGAGGATCTCGACACACCCAGGAACTGGTTCATGGTAAGGGCCAAGCTCATCAACCTTGGTGGAGGCAAGTTTAGTCTGGAATCAAATACAAATCTCTCTCATTATTTGTTTTTCTTTTCACACGCGATCGTCGGATTTATGTGGCCGAAATTGGAAGTGTTCTTGTTAGTTCTTTTATTCATCTTTCTTCAGACGGTGTTGATCATTGGAAATGGTGTACAGGAGGTGGTGCGGTCATTACAAAATTTGAACCTAATTTAGATGTTTCCGTAATGATATCATATTCCAACTCCGCTAGGTAGTTTGAGATTTCACCTTCGACGGCAAGTGAATAAGCTGGTTCGACATGGCACCTCGATGTCAATGTAGAAAGATAAACTTTTTTTTCAAAGATACTTTGTTCCTCAGTTCCTTCTACGTGTGCACTGCAGCCTTGTGTACTGAAACTGATCCACAAAACCGAAATTGAAACACATAGATTATTTTTTTCAGACAGAAATTCCGAGAAAAGAACGACAACAGATTGAATATACGATCAGATATACGCAGAACCATAATGAGGGGATCAACATCAATTTGCTTATTTGCATTGTTTCTTAAACAAGTGCTAATGCAATTTTTTCTTGACGTATCATGTAGCATGTTGCTAGTACTTTGTAGCGTGCAGCACCATGGTCTCGACAGTGAATCCCGGCCCAAAGCCCACCATCACCCCCCACTCAGAAGCCTCATCCCTTTCCTCGTCCATCCGCCGGCGCAGCTCGTCGAGCACGAATATCACCGTCGCCGAGAGCATGTTCCCGTAGTCTCTGACGACAGCTCGGCTCGCCGCCAGCTTCCGGGGCTCCAGCCGGAGAACCGAGTCGATGTGGTCCATGATCCCACGGCTGCCCGGATGGACTGCCCAGAAGAGGTCATTCCACTTCCCCTCGCCGCCCCCAATGGCGAGCGGCGCGAGCGCGTCGAGCAGGCAGCGCTCCAGGTGCCGCGCCGCGAAGATCGGCAGCTTGGCGGAGACGTCGCCGTCGATGCCGCCTTCCCCGAGCCGCATGTTGAGAAGGTGCTCCGTCCCGGGTATCAAGGCCTGGGAGGCGGACACCATCTCGAAGAGCGGGCGCTCGCCGGCGGCGTGCACGGCGTCGGCGCCGACGACGACCGCGCCGGCTCCGTCGCCGAACAGCGCCTGCGGGATGAGGGTGTCGAAGGTGTCCCCCTCGCGGGGCGCGCGGAAGGAGGTGATGGTGAGCTCAACGCAGGCGACGAGGACGCGCGCGCCGCGGTTGTTCTCGGCGAGGTCCTTGGCGAGGCGCAGGGCGGCGCAGCCGGCGGAGCAGCCGTTGAGCTGGAGCACGGTGCGGCGGACGTCGGGGCGGAGGCCGAGGAGCGCGGCGAGACCGAGGTCGGCGCCTGGGGCGCGGGCCTCGGAGCTCGTGGCGACGACGAGGTGGGTGATGTCGGTGGCCGGGCGGCCCCACCTCGCGATGGCCTTCGTGGCGGCCGCCGCGGCGAGCTTTGGAGCTGCCTCTGCGACGATGTCGAGCCGCGCGTCTAGGGAAGACGAGGGCGTCCCGTTGATGAAGCCCGGGTGGGCGTTGAGCAGTTGCTCCGTGTGCTGAAAGAAACGTCTCTCCAGCCCCGTGAGCCGACCTAATTATTAACCCAATTGTTGGGAGCAGTGTCGATCGCCATCAAGTCAGAATATGAGAATGTTTCCAAAAAAAAATCATTAACATCTAGATCAAGACACTGGACTATCAACACGTATTCAATGGCGGATTTAATGAAAATTGTTTGATGTTGGAGATGTTGGTGCATTTTTCTTTTACAAATTAGATCAAAGTTAAAGAAGTTCAATGTAAGACAATTAAAACTAAAATGACTACAAAGGGAGTAACAAGCATTTTTTCAGTACATTACTTAAGCAGCTTACGTACATAGTGTCTTGAATGTGTCTTTGAGGTCGACGAGGTGCTCCTTCTTGGTGACACGGAAATAGTAGTCCGGAAACCCGTCCTGAAGAACACAAAATGCTGGATTTGCAGTGCCAATACCGAGCACGGCTGCTGGGCCATCAGCACGCTGCGCGCGCCGGATCTCACGGACCGGGGCCAATGTGCTTGGCATCGTCTTGGACTATTGGGAGTACAATGGTTGTTGTGAAGGCAAGGATATCAAGAGAGATGACTAATGAGCATGTATATGTGAGCATAAGTGATACAAGTGATGGTACTATATATACATTGTCAAGAGGATTTAAAATATTATTATTTTTTGAGAGAAGGGTTTAAATTATTGAAACAACATCTGCCAGCCTAATTATTGCCATCCTATTTCGGTTGGAGCTGAATTATTATTGCCATATTTATTGGGAGTGGCAAGGGTGTCGTGCTATGCGATTACAAATAAAATAATACAAGTTATAGAAATGATGTAGGTACTATTGGGAGTGCTAATATACCCATATCCTGCTGTTTGTGTGTGTGAAGCGACATATACGTGCAATGCTGAGAAGTAAGCGATTACTTTCCAAAATTTCTCGAAAAAGTAAGGCTAGTCCTAGTGCAAGGTTTCATTGCACTGTTTCCAAGGATGCCACATCATCTCATGAGGTGTATTCTCATGAATGAAACAGGGAGTCGCAGTGCACAGTTTCATTTCACGATTTCATAGGATGCCCATGACATTTAATTGTGAGGCATGTGATTGGATATGGTTAGATGAAATGAAACTCTATAGCTCCCAATGAAAGTTTCAATAGGTTTCATAGTCTTGGAAACAGTGTATACACAGTTTCATCCTGATGAAACTCCTTCCCTCTCTCACTTCATAACTACCATGCCATGTCATCACATATGCTGATGTGTCACCGTATCTAATGTGCATGAAACCTCTATGAAACTCCCACTGGGATTAGCCTAAGGGGCTCACATATCTGTCATTAGCAACCACAAGTGGTGTTATTATCTACTGCTTCCTCTGTTCTCTTTTGATAGACATATTTCACCTTGACAATACATAGACCAAGAAAAACAACCTTGCTTATCATCTAATTTATGCAAAATGCTTCTCCCCATTAGTCCTCCAGTGGTCGCCACAACGACTCCTCATTATCGATGTAATTTATTGCCGTGGTTTACGTCGATGGCAAATAGGACTATCATTTGTGAAAATATGATTTTTGAACTATGCTGGGAGGGAGTAACTGTTAGTTACTCGATCTATTTCCAACACTTGATCAGATGCTCCTTCTGTCCTTCGTCTTATCATCCTATAGTTGTTAACAATTTCTCTAAAAAATGGTGTGTGTGCAAAATCTAAGAAATATAGATATAGGTATATAATGTAAAAAACCCTATTCATAGTTAATTTAGATAAATACCAACGTGTCTCAAATGACAATATCTAAAAAACTCTACGGGGGATATAACATATAACCTTTTGTCAACATGCTCTCCTTGAATGAGAAATCCTTATGAAAAAAACTCATATAAAGATGTCTGAAAGAAGTCAGCATTCTAATGGACACTCTCCCTAATTTTTGCAAATATTTAAGTCTTCTCATTCCAAGCCCCTCAACATGTACAATTGGTGTCATTGTTGCTGTTTATGCAGTGCTGATTGGTGATGAGTTTGGGGTTGCTGCCGGCACGCGAGGAGACGTTCAGTTCGTGGGCGCGGTCGACTACTTGCTCTACACCGAGCTATATGACATTAAGATGGCCGGGCTTCTACAACTCTTCCTCTGCTGCACCATGCATCTTTGGTTACGATCTATGATCTCTTACTGCATGCATGATATCCTAATTGAACGCTATAGAAAGTTTATTTTTTAGTTGGCAAAGCCTACAACATTGCATTAAGGTAACAAGATTGATCATGGGGTTTGAATTATATATTTACCTTCATAAAATCTGTTATAGGCAAAATAAGCTACACAACATAATAAGCAGGCTAGAAGCCTAGAACTGTAGTATATTTCATAATGATACATAGCTAGTCAGAGTATAACCACAAGAACGAGAAAATGACCGACATTGCGCTGATTGATGTTGATGTGTAATTGTGTATATTGTTATTAAATAGGATAGGCCGTGTTTGAAAACCACATCAGACAATCATGGTTCTCTCTACATTAAGGAAATAATAAGGTGATGTATATGTATATATACATCGATCTGAATATATATTATATATACAAACACACATATTGCATGTATACAGTTGTATACATACAGTAAAAAATAGACATATATACTATCTAGATGTGTAAAATATCAACCCCAATATAATTCACTTGGCAAACTTCATTATTTAACAACAAGAGTAGACACATTGCACTCCTTGGTTCGGTAGATTTTACATATTTACTAATAATTACTCAACATCACACATATTAATGCGGTACACATTATCAGTACCAGTAAGCACATATACATCTGGCTCTTGAGCTGGAGCATTCACCGAACTGTTCCTTCTTCCTTCCTTACTCATTCTTAATCGATTTTGTTGAAGTCTTTGCAGCCGCGTCCTTGGTAAGGTTGAGGGACTCAGCGAAGTAATCCAAGAGTTGGCAATAATCTGGAAACTGTGCCTCATCAACTGCTAGAATGACTTTGATGGTGTTGCTGTAACTTTGGTAGTGCACGGTAAGAGCCTACAAAGAGTAAAAATCAAGTAGTATTTTTGTGAGGAAAACATGCATAACCAAATAAATATTTTTATGTTTTCTTGCATTTTTCAGCAAAAATTGAAATCGTTATATTATGCATTGTCTGGTGGATCGTTTTTGTTATTTGACAAAACTACACGACCGATGTTGCATTTAGTTTGAAAGTAACTTGAGACTTGAGGTTTTGTATGGAAGATAGATGGCTGGGTGGCTTACTTGTTGAAGCCCATAGACGCTGGGTGCAACGTAGGCAACTGGATGCCCAAATAACTCTATCCGTTCAGGTGGCCCAATCAAGCTTGAGAAAGTTATGGTTGTATTTCTGAGCACATTATTGAAGATATAAGCTCCCGCCTGGTTCAAGCGACAAGTTGCATTGCAGTGTGATTATTAGAAACATGTACACTTACAAGGAGGTAATGTGGTAATTAATTTAATTACAAACTGGAGACTTTTGACTTGTGGAAGGTCTTTTTCAATTTGATATCTTAGAAGAGTATATGTGTAAAATGGTAGTAAATGTACCTTTGGGCCCAATATTTTGTAGATAATTTCAACAGCCATATGGATGATGACCACTTCTAGTGAACTCTTTTTCCTATCTATAATCTGTTTTGCCTTGCGAACGTATTCGAGCGGATCATCGTGCATGGCCAGATGAAATGGAAGGATGATGTACCCCAGTTGATTTCCCCATCTCACAGCATTACTCTTACCAGATTCTATCATATCAACATCCATCTGCCCATACACATATTGAAAATTAGTAATTATTATAAGCTTCAAAGATATCTGATAGTGAGATGAAATTCCTTTTTTTTAAAAGAAATATTACGAAAAAAATGGAGATCTAGCATTAGTTGCATGCCAGAAATTAAAGGCAAACATCTTACTTGTAGGCTAGTGGCTGGCCTTGTGTTGACAGGGAGTATTGATCGCAACACTACTTTCCTTGTCTTTGTGTCACCGGTTTTCCGAAAGAAATATCGTGATAGAGCAGCAGAAGTCACTCCAACTAGCACATCATTGACAGTCTACACGTATATATACAAGGAACGTCACAAAATATATGAGAGAGACTCGACTGACATGGACTACCAAAAAAATCAGATTAAAAGAGAAAGGAACTAATAATTTTTTTTTGAATTAATCTGGTAGTAATGATAACAATAATTAAAGACATGCAAAACTTGTGCAAATAAATTGTTGAAACAATCAATTGCTCTTATATACGTACACAGTTCATGGCGTTCTTGACGAACTTGACGTCGTCAAGGCTCAAGGTCCGGTGGACGAAGCGCATGCCGCGGCGCGGCTCGCCGCCATGGTCCGCTCGCTTGAACAGCGTGGGCGGATCCGTGAGGAAGAAGATGGTGGCGACGAAGGCAGCGACGTCGACCATGGTGTGCCACGCGAGCAAGAGATACGACCAGACCCACACGACGAGGAATGTTATTAACCCGCCGGAGCGCGGCGGCGCAGGAGCGTAGATGGCTCCCGCTCGGCGCGCCGGCGGGGGCGGCGGCAGCGCGGGTATCGCCGGGTCGGCGGCGCTGCGGGAGGACGAGACGAGGAGCGTGATGAGCGCCATGCCGTCGGCGAGCGCGTGGTGCACGCGCATGGCTACGGTGGCGGCCGCCTCGGAGGTCCGGACGTCGATGAGGTGGAACTCCAGCGGCGGCCGCGTGGCGGGGTCCATGGGGAGCGTGGAGAGGGAGGAGAGGTAGTCCTCGACGGCCCGGTCCGGGTCGGCCTCGGCGCCGTCCAGCCTCGGGACGACGACGATGTGGTCGTCGACGTTCACCGCCGTGGGGACCCACCGCGGCGCGCCGTCCTTGCCCGTCACCTGGATGCTGCAGAAGTGGGGGTGGCGAGCCGTCTGGGCCGCCAGGCCCGCGCGAAATGCTGACGGGTCCAGCGGCGCGGCGAGCCCGATGGCGGCGACCACGTACAGATCCTTCATGAGTCTCTCCACGGGGCTCACGGGCTCCGACGCCGATGCCATGTTGGAGCTTGTTTCGTAGGTGGAGCTAGCTGCTGCTGCTGCTGCTAACAAGATGATGACGACCGTACATATACATACATACTCACCCATGCATGAGATCGACATGCCATTTTTTTTTCCTGATCGGCCGGAACATGATCGTGACAACTTAATTAGGTTGACCACCGTGGTCCTCAGACACTTTTTGGTTGATAGCCGTCTTCTTCGTCCATACACATGCTGTTAGTTGGACGTCGGTCCTGCACAAGTTTACGTCCTCTTCTGTATGGTTTGTTATATTAGTTGGGCACCGCGGGATCATCTTGGATCTGCCGATATCCCGGCCGCCCACGCCACACTGCCCAGCCGCCGCCGCGCCGGTCATTATCAAAGACATTTCATCCATTCTGTTCTCAGATGCAAGTCATTCTAATTTTGTTCTAAATCAAATTTTTCTAACTTTAGCCAAGTTTATGCAAAAACACATCAACATTTACAACATTTAATTACTTTCGTTAAATCCACACATTGAAATATAACTTGGCAGCACGTTTTTTGGTATTATTTATGTTAATACATATTTCTCTATATATTTGGTTAAAGTTGAAGAAGTTGGACATAGGATAAAATACTAAAATGACTTACAATTTGGAATGGAGGGAGTTTGTATCATCTATCGTATACAAAGCCTTATCCCTTGTTCATTTCAATCCTGCTTGTCATAGCTTTTTCTCGTTGTACACCTTCACTCTCTCTCTCAAGCTCCAATCATAGGCTTGGCTGCGAACACAGTTCTTGCTCGCCTCCATCTTTTTTCGCCAGTGCTTAATGTGGTACACTTGTTCTCTTGTGTATATGGAATGCACTCTGTTTAACTACATCGCAAATCACTATTCAATTGCTCTAGATGTTTTTTGAGCAGATTAGCAGGATTTTTTATATAAAAAATAATAAATATATACATAAGGTGTTATACAGACTTCAAGTCCAAAAGGAGGTATACATTTAGAAATTTCTCAGCCAATTTCTATGACACCTACCAAATATCCCTAGAAACATTATAAATTGGCTCCTACGATTTTGTCGACGTCACGATAACAAAATCTTAGTGATGTTCTACGTGGGCATGGCAATTATGACAAAAAAAAGTCTTATCCATTTTTAGGTGCCAATCTTTATCATGTTAGGTGCTGCCGTCATATGGGTGATCAATTGGCATACCAATCTTTATGAGCTACCAATTATGACGTGATGTAGCTAGGTCTATCTAATTCTATAGTTATGTATCTTTATCTTATACCCAATTCTTGATGCACATCAGGCGGGTCCACACGAGACCACAAGGAGGGCACAGTCAGCCAGCTGGGATTTTTTTTTCAAATCACATGGTTAAATCCTGGAATAAATTCAGAAAAATACGAATATCAGTGCTGAGTCGAGGACTCGAACCCTGATGAGCAGGTTCACCACAAGGAACCTTACCGGCTAATCTTGGCAGCGAGCTGTGAATTGTGTGGTCAACTGGTCAATAATGCTTATGCATGTACTGCTATACTACGTGCATGTGCTTGCATGCACCATTAATGCATACAGTTTGGTTCTCGTTGATGTCACTATGCAATCTTAATGGTGAGTTTGGTTCTCGTTGATGTCACTATGCAATCTTAATGGTGAGAACTGTGCACAACCAAGAAAACCTAATCTTTGTTTGCACACAAATTATGGCTTGGTCAAGGCAGCAGCTATCTAATTTTAGGTGAAGCTATGTTGATGCGAAAAAGGTGGAGCCAAGATCTCGAAACATGTCGTGTTCTGAATTTTTTGTTGCCAGATGATGTGCTGTGGACTACTGTTTGCTTTCAGTAAAAGGAGAGGCAAACTCGTTTAGAAAAATTATCACAAAAACCTTGTGTCTTTGATGATGGTTGAGAGATATAGAGAATGGAATTGAATCTGTTCTATTTGATGATTATTTGTATAGTGTCTTGAATATATGTTCTATAGTGAAATATATATTAACTTTGGTTCGAGGAAAAATATACAGCACACGCCGGTACTCGTGATAACATCATGTGATATTCTACATGCTCAGGCAGTTTCTTAGGTCCGCCTATGAAAATCCATATTCACAGGCGGACTAGCCATTTCTACATGTGGTTGGCTAAATACATGTGAAAACACAGTTGCCACCCATCTTTTGAAAAATAATTTTATAGCAGTGTGAAATTAAACGTAAAATCTAGGAGACTGCATGCGTCGATTGTGATGTTGAAAGGTATCATACGATATGAGCACTTGTTTCAGTAACCAAAAATAATAATAATTGCACAACTGAAGAGCTTAAGGGCTTGGGGGTAGAAGAGGACATGAGAATGCGTGGACGACATCAAGCTTCAACTTCAGGATCGAAGCAATAGCAGAATAGCAGCACTCAGCTGCTTGTTGATAGATCAGGGTTCAGCCATCCAATGGAAAATGCCATAGCAGCACTATATTCTAAATTTCTCGCATCTAATTAAGACCACGGAGAATGCTTGTACGTCTTTGTAGAAAGCATCATTAAAGCACATACTTTACCATGGAAACCTAGCATAAATACCATAGAAGCTATTTTATTGTAGAATGTGTCAAGTATATATGCAGATCACATAACTCATTAGAATTATTGTATGAGATTATAGGTCCTTTATTAATTTTGGTCAATTTATGTGTTGAAGACGTGAAGTATAATTGGATTACCTATCCTTTTCCATTATCTTAAACTTTTGGACCAAACTGGTTAGCCATGCAACTCAATACGAAAAAGTATAATTGGATTACCCATCCTTTTCCATTAACTTAAACTTTTGGACCAAATTGGTTAGCCATGCAACTCAATATGAAAAATATATAGGCATTTATTTATCCTTCAACACTCTAGCTACTTCACATGGAGACTCACTTAGGCCTAAAGGAACGTGCACCAATCAAGATTCGCACCGAGACCTTTGGCCCAAATCAAGGTAGAGGTCTCGAGTTCAAAACCTGATAAGCACAATAAAATAAATTGCTGATAGCTCCATGTTACATGCATGTATGAGGCTTGAGGCAGCCTCCACGTGAGAGAGAGTGATAAAGTATAAGTGAATTGTCCACTATTTTTCACCCGCTTAAGGGCCTGTTTGGACGGACTAAAACTAAAGTTTAGCCATGACTTGTTTGGAGCTAAAGCTAATTTTTAGCCAATTATTTGTAAAAGTCCATTATATCCTTAGTGTAACATCCCGCTTTTTAGAACATCTAAAATATGTACTTTTAAATTTTTTTCTCTAACTACAAACTAAACTTCTTTTCCTGAAACATTCAAAACCTATTTCGTAAATTAAATCTATGCATCTAACTCACATTTGTGTTGCATTTGATTGCTCTAGAGATCCCTCTTAAATCTTCCTTAGAAATGTTTCCTCGATGAATCTCTCTTCCAAAAACCTTAGAAACCATATTTGAATTTCATTCAAATATTAAAACTATTCAAACCCCTATAAGGCATCTACTCAATCTTAGTCATATCATCAAACTCCAAACCCTTCCAAAAGCCTCCCTCTTAATCCCCAACCTACACTTCAAACTTCCATTCAAATTTGATATCCAACCGTCACAAGAATTTCCCGACTACCTCTTGGGAATATTACTATTTGCCGATGGTTTGATAGTCACCGACGGTGCATTATAACATCGTTGGCTATTGTTACCCTGATGAATGGAAGTTTGAAGTTACCCTGATGACCTAAAGTTTTCATAATCACGGTCGGCTATTGTTGAAGTGACCGACGGTTCTCTACAGCCTCTCGGTAAATCCGCAGCGGACTCCACGATCTGCCCATCCTACAACTGATAGTTACCGCTACATAAGGATCGACCCATAACCCTGGCCCTCTCTCTCCGTCGTCATTAACACAAAATAGATCTAAAAGCTGCTGTGGGTGCCGCTGGACTCCGAATCTCCGACGCCGGACTACACCACGCTGCTGTGCTTGTTGGTGATCAGTCCAGCGATATCACTACAGGGAATTAAGATGGCCGGCGCTATTCGGAGCAATGGGGAACACCGCCTGCATACTGCAGGCCTGCAGCGGCAGGTAAACTTCACTGCCGCTCCCTGATCCACATCTATTTACTCATTAATTACCAGTTCGTTGCCCTGCCGGCCTTCTCCTTTGAGAGATGCGTCATGCGCACAGATGGGACAAGGACATAGGCGTAGCGCAGGTCTGTATCTTCCATACGCAGTACGTGTCCTAATCAAACGCTTGTTATGTATTCAAAATATATTTTGATTTAATTGACTAATCTCCAAAAGCCTCACTCTTAAATTATCGTCCAAACCTAGGCGTCGTGCTGCCCGACCAAAATCCTAAAATTTCCGAAAAATCTTACCCTTCCAAAATTTGATATCCAAATAAAATCTACACTTCCAACCTAGCCGTAGTGCTACCCACCCAAATCTCAAATTATCGTCCAAACCCAGTCATTGTGCTACTCGACCAAAACCCTAGAATTTCCAAAAAATCCAACCAACCAACCCATTAATTATTTAGAAACCCATTTCTAAATAATTAATGAATTATCTTTCGAATACCCAGGAATTCACCATTAAGTATAAGGTAATTCCCAAAATACTTATCCTTTACCTTTCTTTCTATTTCTTAGGAATTTATTGGTGTATTGTTTTATTGATTGTTATTTTATGCGCTCTTATCACCCGGTAGACGGCCAGGCTCTGCTCGAAGATGAAGATCCAAAAAGCGTGAAGCCAAGAACCCTGGTCGCCCTAGGACGTTAAGGATTTTGGATGAAGGCAAGTCCTGACACCTAGTTCATGTTTTATCCTATTGAGTGCGAGAGTAATAATTTGACCAACCTAATATTGACTGCATTGTTTTAGAAATATTTTTTTAGAATATGCGCTTGCTAGAATTTCCCTTTTTGCTATTGAAATGCCACAGGCCAAAACACTCTAGGAAAACTACTTTTCCTACCAACCCATTCTATAGTAGATATGCTAGGCAAGTTGAGTCACACCCCGTAAATGGGGAATAAAACCTAGTTGGATCCTCTATGGAGAGGATCTAACACCCCACCATAAATATTTATATTTTTATAAAAAAACTTAGGAAGGGTTTTTCCTTTGGGAATGTGTGAGTTAATAAACAAGATGATAGTAATACAAACCCTAAGTTGTATTTTGGGCCTGCGGACAACCTCTATGAAGGACATACTGCGCTGACGCTTACCCTGGTCAAGTAAGGATCGGTTCATTGGGAGAGTATTTCTTGTGACACGCACAACCATACATTCCAAAAAGGTACAGCCTTCGGGAGTGCCTGTTCATGTCAGGCCTTGATTCGAACCCTGCTAGCTGAACCTAGTCATCCATCCCAAGGGGCCAAGGTGGGCAACAGACATGCTGGAGCAGGACCTTCACAGAGTTCCAGGTCCGATCGGCACGGGTTGACTGTTTAGAGGATCGGAGACCCTGAGGGCTAGAGGCCCTGTTTTATATATTCGTGCACATTTTCAGGGATTGGATCTGCGTAGCGGATGGTTAGTGGCCCTTGTTTAGACCCTAATATATCCGTGGATGGACCTAGGGAATGCTGTTTAGAGATGAACGTGGGCGGGCATGGGTATCGTAGGTTAGTACCGCCTAGGATCAACGTATGGGCTAACCGAACGTATGGTTATGTACACCTCTGCGCAAATCTATCAATAGCCGAGGCTCACAGTTATGAGCCACTTTGTTAAAGCCGCCATGATTAGTCTTTGGGTGGGAATTAGTATGATAAGAATTCCGGATGAAGGTTGTGGACCGAATTCCATAGTTAAAACCTGGGGACTGGTAGGGGAGGCAGCTTCCCCCCCTAGGACCACAACCTTCATTAATATAATAATAACCATCTTAGAGAGTCTTTATAAAAACTCACCTTTTAAATCCATTTTGCATATGTGAGATGTTTTAGGCATAGGTTTTTCCTCTCAACCATATTCCTTGACCACCTCCCATATTGCATATAATATACTAGTTAAGGTTGGGATTTGCTGAATACCAACCATAAGTGGGCTCAGCCTTTCTTTCATCATACAGGTCTCCAGGTGTTGTAGACCATCCTGTTAGTGGATGGGCACCTGCGTTTCCCTTCGCTGTGCTAAGGTAAAAACCTTTCATTTATTAAATTATATGCCTTTTATTGCTTAAAATACTGAACTGTGATGGTACTGTATTAGCCTACTAATCTAGGGACTAATACAGGTGATTAGCGGGACTCCCAAAGGGAGGTCCCCACACTTGGGAGGTGATGGAGAAAAATGGTAAGATTTTAGTGGAGGGTATTTTTGATCTTTTGCAATTCGTGTCTCAAAATAGCCCTCATTAGCTAGGTTTGGAGGGCTAATGAACTGAAGTTTAGTTGGGGGTTTGACTAATGTTTAGCCCACCTTTGGCCCCACTATTTGGATTTGGATCATAGGAGCTAAGTTTTAGCCAACTAAAATTTAACCCATTGATCCAAACAGGGCCTAAGATTTGGATTGGATTGTTAGGCAGCGCATACAACTCAATAGTAAAGCTCTGTTTGGCATGGCTCTGGAGTTAAACTCCAACAACTCTAGCAAAAATTCCAGCCAAACACCCCAGCTCCAAAACTCCATGGAGCTGTAGTGTAAATGGGGTGAAATTTTGGAGCACCTCTTTTGCAGCTCCAAAACTACCTCTTTGAACCTCCTTGTGGAGTTGGTGGGTAATTACCCACCAATACCACTGGTTAAACAAAAAAAGGTTCGTTCTATTCCTCCTGAGACCCCCCCGCGCCACATCTCCCTCCCGTGTGCCTATTCCCCTGCGTCCACCCTCACCACCGGCTGCCTGAGCCCCGTCGCCGACCGCCCAAGCCCTGCCGCTAGCCGCCGAGCCCCTTTGCCGCCGCCGGTCACCTGAAGCCCGCCGCCGGCCGCCGAGCCCCTCCGCCGGCTGCATCTCCCTCCCAACCTCCGCCAGCCTGCCGAGCCCCGCTGCCGGCTGCCGCCCAGCGCCCTCCGCCTTCCATCCACAGGGGCTGGGCGCGCGGCGATGGCGGTGAGACGAGGTAGGGGTTGGGCGCGCGGCGCGGCGGCGTTCGTGGCCATGGCGCTGGCGATGGGCGCGGGCTGGCGGTACAGGTAGGATGGGGCCTCCGCGGTGGCGGCATTCCGTGAGGCCCGCGACGCACTGGGGCCATGGGCGGCGCCGGCCTATGTGGCCGCACATGCGCTCATGCTTGCACTCTGCCCTCCCTACGCCATCTTCTTCGAGGGTGGCGTCGCGTGCTTCTTCTCCACCAAGGTTCTCAGGGCACCCAACTCCTTCTAGATCGAAAGATTGCGACACCTCTCCTCTTCTCTTTCCCTTTCTTCCCTGCTCTGTCATGCTCTGCTGCGTTCCTGAGGAAGAAAAGAGGGGGATAAGAGGATGACAAGTGGGACCATGAGTTGGGGACAAGAATGGCAATTCACCTTCAAACTCCTCTTTTCTGGAGCTGTGGACACCCAACCAAACACTTCCATCAGACAGCTCCAATTCCACCCAGAGCTGGCTCCACCTGGAGTTCTGGAGTGGAGCAGCTCCACCCAAAGTTGGAGCCATACCAAATAGAGCCGGACTTCCTATTACTAAAAGGAGGTCAAAACTAATAAGATCAATACCCAACACTGCAAGAGGCATGTGCAGATTTTTCTTCTCTACTAAAATTGTAACACCATTTCAAAATGGATCCAATTTGTAATATGATGGTACCTAACGGACTGGAATGAAATAATGTTCCAGCTATATAAACCCCACAAGCAGCTACCGCACAAGCCCACAACACAACAAAGAGCAGCAAACATAGATAGGCTGAATTAAAAGCAGAACGAGCTACAGCTCACCACGCCATGCATGCCAACAAGAACTGTGTGAATAATTTTGTCGGCGACGTCGACGTCGACGTCGACCTCCACCCATTCCTTCTCCGGTACAAGGACGGCCGCGTCGAGCGGCTGTTGAGGAGCCCTTTCGTGCCTGCTTCCGAGAACCCGACAGCCAACCGCGGGGTGGCGACGAGGGACGTCGTCATCGACCCGGGCACCGGCGTGTCGGCGCGCCTGTTCCTCCCCTCCCGCGCCGCCATGGCCGCCGGCGGCGGCAGAAGGCGGCTCCCCCTCGTCGTGTACGTCCACGGCGGCTCCTTCTGCACGGAGAGCGCCTTCTGCCGGACGTACCACCGCTACGCCACCTCCCTCGCCGCGGCCGCCGGCGCGCTCGTCGTGTCCGTGGAGTATCGCCTCGCGCCGGAGCACCCCATCCCCACGGCCTACGACGACGCCTGGTCCGCTCTCCGGTGGGCGGCGTCCCACGCCGACTCCTGGCTCGCCGACCACGCGGACCCGGGGCGCACGTTCCTCGCCGGCGACAGCGCCGGCGGGAACATCGTCTACCACACGGCGGTCCGGGCCAGCCGCGACGGCGTCGGCATCGAGGGGGTCGTCATCGTGCAGCCCTACTTGTGGGGCGCCGAGCGGCTGCCCTCCGAGGCGGCCTGCGGCGACGGCGCGGCGGTGCTGCCGGCGTACGGGGTGGACAGGCTGTGGCCGTTCGTGACGGCGGGGCAGGCCGGCAACGAGGACCCCCGGCTCAACCCTCCCGACGAGGAGATCGCGTCGCTGACGTGCCGGCGCTTCCTCGTCGCCGTCGCCGAGAAGGACACCCTGAGCGAGCGCGGGCGCCGCCTGTTCGGCCGCATCCGTGACTACTACGCGGTTGCCGGCGGCGAGGCGACGCTGGTGGAGTCGGAGGGCGAGGACCATGGCTTCCACCTCTACAGCCCGCTGCGCGCCACCAGTAGGAGGCTCATGCAGAGCATAGTGCGCTTCATCAACCAGCCGCCGGCGCCGGCGCCGGATATGAACGGCGGCTTGCATTGGCATGCATGGGCGGAGGAGGGTAAGAAGATTAACAGGGCATCGACGATGACGACGACACCCGAGCATGTCATACTAGGCGTGCCTAGCAGGCCGTTTAGGGACTTATTTGGCTATGGGATGGACATGAAACAACATTACGGTAGCACGACGACCTGCATGGCATATGGTGGTACATCAAGAATTGGAGGACATGGCAAAGCTGGTGCATCCAAGGCAAACTATGGGCTATTTACAGCGAGGCCTAACAAGGCCTACAAGGGACCCTCAGCAGCAGCAGCAGCACTACCCGGCACTTATGTTATCAAGAACTTCTAGTTCGTTCTAGCGCATGAAAGAGCCGTATGTCATGCGCGTACGCACGCACTCTGAAACATGTGGTAAATGTACTTATACTATTTTATATTGTATTAATAAATAAAAGGGAAGAATTGTATTTGTACTAATAGCTCCTTTATTTTAGAACTTTGATTATGTTAGAGTCTCAATGCAAGTAAACCATTTAAAATTTTATGAACGTCAAATAAGAAAATTAGAGTTTCTCCAACAGCGCAAAATGATACCAAAGGATTGGTCATTATATATACTTCCTCCGTCCCAAATTACTATTCGTTTTGACTTTTCTAGATACATAAGTTTTGCTATGTATCTAGACATAGTATATATCTAGGTGCACATCAAAAGATATGTATTTAGAAAATTCAAAATGAATAGTAATTTGGGACGGATGGAGTATTTTCTTATTATATATGTACTTACTTTAGTTTATTATTATAACATTATTTAAACTTCATGACCATTACAGGCTGATCATTATTAAGGTATCTTGGCAGGTACACATGATATGAATCCGCGTTCAAACCATTACTGATATGACTGATAGAGGTATTAGAATAATTTTAAGGACCCAACCATCTATCAACTACTCACTCCATTTCAAAGTGCAGGTCGTTTTGACTTTTTTAGATTCATAAATATTATTATACATCTAGACATGCACTATATCTAAAGTCAAAACGACCTACAATTTGGGACGGAGGGAATAGTAGTAGTTACAATGTTGTTCAAGTTCTAGGTCCATCTCTATGTCTTTCTAGAATAATCCGTATCGTCAAACTCGTTAACCATTTGTCGAACCCTTCTTCTAGGTATATTCCTCTATACGCCTCCCGCATCAGTTCTTGCCTCCTTGTAACCATAGTTTACAGTGATACACGTATATTAAACAACAATGTCACAGTCATAATATGATAAAAGTACAATATCAGATTTGAACCATAATAAAGTTGCTATCAGGGAAGTTTCAGTGAGAACGGTACTAGTTATCTTGGTCAATTAGAGTTTTCCTTGCCTAATCTTCCCTAATTACAAACCAAAGACTACATTGTTGTTATGCTTGATGGGTCTGGAGCCTGCTCGAGCGGATCGATCAGAGTCGGAGTAGAAGTTGAGCTTGAGCGAACTTGTCTTCCTCACATCTGACCAGGTTAGAAATTGAAAATTTGTTCAAATTCTCGACGAGATCATTGATGTCTTGCTGTTGGAGCTTCATGGTGGAAAGCTTCTTCTTCTTCGGGGCTGGTGCCGTCTGCGACATAGAACCATGAGCCGAAGATGAACATCGTGCCTTCTTCAAACGTGACGATAGGCTTGATGATGAGTTGTGCCATCGAGTTCGCCAGGGGATCATCGGAGAATTCCCCTATTTGGAGCGCCAACTGTCTGTATGTAGACCGGTAACCTACTGAGGGGTATCCCGAGGTAGTGGATTTTTTAGTGAGTTTCACCGAGATCAGGAACTCGAAGGTGAAAGCTGACACACGATTTAGATAGATTTGGGCTACTGAATTGTGTAATACCCTACGTCCTGTGTGTTTGTATTGCGTTGGTTGTATTAAATTGCTTTGAAGGGGGTCCCTGCCTTGTCTTATATAGTCGGTGGCAGGGTTATATGTCGATTGATTACAAGAATACTAGTCGGATACGACTAGAAGAGTCCTACTCTTATTACAACGAGTACTTTCCTTATCCTCAACTAGTTACTTCTATTACATGTCCACTACACCATCCTGCACTATATTCTCCATGTTAGATACGTCTTGATGCCCAGCCCTGTTTTCTCGACTGTCCAAACTTGCTGGTGGGCCCATACATCACGACATCCATGTTCAATGTCCTGTACAAAATGTGTTATTTTTAGTTTGCTGCTAATAAAAAGAAAATCATTTTTCAATTTGCCATGAAAAAGAAAAATACTCAGTCTTTCCCTACTCGAGTTTCTACACTCCGGTCTAAGCTTTAGCATCTCCTATTTCTTGTCTACGTTTGATCAATTATGATTTGTGTGCGTTCAGTCAAATCTACTACTTATGCAAGGTCATGAAGGATGTAGAGGATCTTCAGTAATCAGTCCACAAGTAGCATTGCATTTGGACTTAAGAAACACAAGAAAGCACCCCAGCGATGTTGTGGTGAAAAAACGCGGCCACTTCCCTGGTTCCCCGCCTTAGAAGTGTGGCAGCCAAGAAATGACGGAGGAAATCTGGGTCCATTTCGAAACGTGAGACTGACTGCAACTGGGTCATCACTTTTTGACTCCATCAAGGAACTCGGGGGTGGGGGGGGGGGGGGGGGCTGTGGACGTCGTCTTCGACATATGCAGCCGGGTGATTCGAGCAAGATGGGTCGATGTGGCGGCACTATCTCGTGTGATGGAGGCATTGCTCAATGGCAGCAAAGTGCTAGCTTCTCGCTGCTGAACAAATACGCCTGCGAAGGAACACTCCCAGAGGAAGTTGATTTATGGGACACCCGTGTCAACGTCTGGCCCGTGTTACTCTCACTTGCCGACATGTACTACGTCAAATGGTTGAAGCTGCACTGTGCGTCAAAGATGTGGGACATAGCGTGTGAGAAAATTGTGACCATATTTCTACAATGGGCATTTGAGACTAACTGCACCCAATTGCACGAGAAGTGCATGTCTCTCATAGCGCTCATCTCGTCCGACGTGTGTTACCACCATCCTGAAGTTATCACGAGGATCCGCGTGCTTGCTTTAATGAATCGTCGAGTAGAGATTAGGACGTCACCGCCAGGGTCCGCTATAGTTTTAATGT